>NC_084793.1:31779660-32083618 GCF_963169125.1 Humulus lupulus | reverse complement strand
GTTTGAGAGTAGCTAAACTCTTGGTATGCATTGGGGACTGTGGGATGACTCCATTTGATGGAGGCACTCCAATCAGACCACACAGTAAAGTCTGTCATCATCCAAGCAAAGAAGAGAAATTAATTAACACTTGTAATAATTGTAACTAGGAACATATAAAGGGTTGGTCTTTTTGAAAGTGTGTATACCAGAAATCCTAAGAGAAGTAAGTCATAATGGTAAGAAGAAGGCTTTCTCAAATTGAACTCATTCTGCTGAGCAAGCTGTGAGGCTACGCTATGGTCAAAGTAGTAAAGCACTGCAATCATCGTTGCTGGAATGAATGCTCCTATGATATAGATGACTGGGACTTCGAGCATGTCCTGTTATTTTGGATTGAAACTCACCCTCAGTACGATCACTTCAAAGAAAAAAAACAGAGGAAACTAAATGGCATAAAGCAAATACAAGGGGGATGTAAGTCGGCATGCCTTAATCACAGTCCAGTTATCATATGCACCGGGAGACCATGGATTAGGACTAAAGAGCCGCCTGGGGATCCCTTTTGGGACACTGCTAGATGGTATGTATGATACTGCTGTCCACACTAGAACCATTAGTGGCACACCATAGTCTGCTACAAGGCTTCTAATCCAACCTGTTCAAAAACTCAACCAGCTTAGAAAAAAATTGAGAAAATGTGTCAAAGCTTTTCATGTGTGTACTATGCACTTCATTTTGGAGTTCATACCAGAACCATATCGCCATGACCTTGCTTTTCGACTTCTTAATGCAGTGAGCAAAAGGCCAAAGGAGAGAACTAAAGCAAACATTCCATTTGAAAATCTCCATGAAGGTACAAACTGTGGTGAGTTAGGATTTTCTCTCTTTGGTATGCGAAACTCGTCCACAATTCCCTAGTAGACCACAGATAAAAAAGGACTAAAATTAATTCAACTGCATTAATAGTAACTAGAACTGAAATTTGTATTAATGGGTTCTTACTTTAATAGCTTGCTGCATAAAGAGCATGGCTATAAGGAGACCGAATAACTCTCCAGCAACACGGGTGAACCGATTGATGATTGAACAAGCTCCCAAAATAGCCAGCATGAACAGCAGAAATGCAGTCCAAACACAAATCCTATACAATGATATAATATATAAAAGCAAAGTCAGAATGTATATATATATATATACATTTATAGATAGATCCAATCAGAATGGGGAAGAAAATAGAGAAAGCTAATCAACTCACCATCCAGTCCAGGCTAAAAAGAGATTACGACCAAGGTCAGGCCTTTCTTTAGCGAAATTGAACAGGAATGTGTACATGATGACAGTAGGCTCTGCCACTCCTAAAATCAGCAAAGGTTGGCCACCAATGATTGAGTGTATAATCCCACATAGCGCTGTGGATGCCAAGGTTTGAACAGCCGTCAAAACTCCTTCTGCAATATTAGCAAAGCCAATAGAACATGTTTAGAAAAAAGATTAATTATATGATGAAAGTGCTTATTTATAAAGTATGACTTTTTTTAGAACCAAGAGAATTATCAAAACCCCTTCCTTTATAGCTAAAAGTAGAATATTCTAAGACAGATCTAAAAGTTTTTTTTTTCTTTTTTCTTTTCAAAGTTGGTGCCCAATAATATACCAGTGTTTCTCTCCAGTTGTTCACCGAATGAAATGACTGGGATTGCAGAAGCAAAAAATATGTAAGTGGTGGGAGCCAAAATCCTGCATCATCATCACAAATCACGGTCACTACATATAATTAATTAGGAGTTCAAATTACTGATCTAATTACTGTACATAAATATATTATTAGTAATTACCTGAAGCCAGCTTTAATGCCACTAGTCCAGTCTTGCTTGTAGCACATCAATCTTCCCCTAAGGTCATTCTTAATCCCCCGGAACGGTACAAATGTTTCTTCCATGGCCTTTCTTTGCAACTACGTACCAAGCTTATTATTGGCTTCTGAAGTAGAATTACTGTATGTATATATAGGCAAGAACACACAGCTTCTCTATAATTCAATTCTCTACGGAGTTGTTGGAGCAAAGGTTACCAAAGTTGCCATTATTTGATGATCAAGGAGCTAATAACACACATAGATACTTGGCTGCAGCAATTACATGATCGATCCAAGTAGAATATATATGTACTTGTACAACTTTGAATGAAACTGCTGATTTGATTGAGGAAGCAACTGAGAAATACGGCTACATGCTCTGATCAATGAAGAACCAAATTAAAGAGACAAAAGTAGTGGTGACAATATATGTATAGGAGAGAGAGAGATGTAAAGTCTAGCGAGGTTGTGCTTGTGATGAGGTTATAATATATTTATAAACTCCAATGATTTAATTAAAGGGCCTTTGAAAACTGGTATCTGGGACCTGGGTATGTGAGAATGTGAAGAAATGGTTCCAAATATATAAGCTTTAAAAATAGAGCTTTTGAAGGGAGGGAGGGAAGGTAGATTTGATGCAGACACAGTTGCGGGTCAGAAGGGAAGGAAGTGAGCCTCACTGTCATTAGTCATTATGCTTTGGAGGTGTTACAGATCATCTACGTATGTACACTTCTCTGATCTCTGCTGTTTCACCAATTAGCCTTCGCCATGTCAGCACCCGGACCCACTTGGTCGCCTTTGATCAAACATTTGATGGTTGATTATGAAAAGTTTTTTTTAGTTCATAATAGACCTGGTTGCAGGGGAGTCTCTACTCTACGTAAACCTCGTAAATTACATACAAGCCATGCCCACGTCGACAACCTGTAGTTGACCTTTAACATCATTAAATTGTATTTTATGGACCAATTACATATTGCATAATACCTTCACTTTCAAAAGACATATTGGCAAACACCCTTTCAAATAATAAATCAAATATTGTAATGACTTTTTTTTTCCTCATAAAAAATTTCAATATATAACAACTATCTATATATAAGGTCTACTAAAATTAATTATCTACATGATTTTTGTTATAAAAATTCAATATATAAGACTATTCTATCATTATTTTAATGAATTAATTAATATAATTTAAATTATTAATTATGTTTTTTTAAATTAAAACTAAAATAATATAAACAAAACATATATATATATATAAATTAAAATATTATGCATGATTAAATTTGTTAACTTTTCTAATACAAAAGACTAGTACTATTGTTTTAAGAAAAAGAGATTGCCATATTGGTGTAGTGGTGTTTAATTAAATAAAGGGAAAATTAAACTTTAGATTACAAAATATAATAAGATATACAATAATAATACTCTTATTTCTAATTACAATTTTATATATATTATACCCTAATTTGATAAATATTATAGTATATAATTTTAAATTATTTTTATAATAATGATTTTTGATTTTTTTCTAAAATTACTTTGTTTATAAGGTCTAATAAAATTAATTATCTGCATGATTTTTGTTGTAACAATTCAATATATAAGACTATTTTATCATTGTTTTAGTAAATTAATTAATATATTATTTATTATTAATTATGTTTATGTAAATTGCACTCATATTTTATTTTATTTTTTTAACACAATCATGATTTTCTTTTTATGTTTATTTTAAAAAAAACATTCATAAACATTTTTCAACAAATTTGGTTGTCATGTTGCATTCCAAAATTATAAACAAGAAGTTTAAGAAACATACAAGTATTTTTTAATAAACAATTTTGTTTACTTCTAAAATAAACATACGTTCAATGTTTTTGTTTATAAACATTCCAATCTAGATTTCTATATGAGAAGATGTGTATATGCATACAACCATTACAATTTGAAATGGGTGGATAGTTTTTGCTCAACATTGGACGTGAGACACTTAATTATGTAATATTAGTTGTATTTTTTTTAATATTGTTGCATGATAAAAAGTTATATAAGGTAAGTATTATATACAACCGAAACATTTTAAAGGTAATTATTTGTTGTATGCAATTAATATAATACAATTATTTTTTTATTTTGAAGTATGTATTATATTATTATTATTATTATTATTATAATAATAAGAATATATAGTATTATTTATATATTTCATTTTATAATTTAGTACCTTATTAAAAAACTTCTTAAATAAAATATTTATAAATTATATTATTTTTAGTTAGATTAAAAATTAGTTTTATGTTTTTTTTATATCTTTTATTTTTTTTAATACTTGTTTGGATCTTCAATTTCAAATAATTACATTTATTTTATAAATTGATAAAAAAAATGTCAGCAAGAAAACGAAAAACTAATCTAAATTTTCGTCCAGGGTCTACTGTTACAAACTGAGACGTGGGAGTAAAAAGATAAAACGAAAATGAGAAAGAAGACTCCAAAGTGTTGAATTGAAGTTATTTTTTTTTACTAATTTACAAAATAGAAGGTCTTGTATAAAATTGAAAATATAAATTAATTCTTTTTAAAAAAATAAATAAACAAATTCAAAATTGTATAAACTCTTAAAAATAATTTATTTAAGAATAATGATCATTTAAATGCAAAATGCACGTATTTTTTTAGAGTAATGATATGTGCACCTAGAATATGCACATAAATATTAGATACGGAGACGTGACAATTTAGTTTAAACAATCACATTTATTAATATTAGAACTATTTATTTTAAAAATAGTGTCACGCTATTTTGTGTGATGTTTAGATATATATTCTGGATACATATCATTTACCAATATTTTAATCTTTGCAACATAGTATACAAATTAAAATAATATAGGAAAATAAAAGACAGCACCGACTCAGAGTGAATTATTGATTTAATAAGAATTTAAATATCATTTTCAGAGATTAAATGTGGTCTATTCTAATTGCATTAATCATGTATTATATAAATTGTGTACGTAATTGGTGATAATAATGTTTGTCGTTTTGTACAAAAGATGGCGTGAGCTGCCAGAGAAGAATAGATTAGTTAATAGTTAGAATTATCATATTATTATTATGAATTTATTAAATAAATAAGTGGCTGTTGTTAGCCAAAATGAATTATTAATTGGTTTGACCTTGTGCTTACCCAATTAATTGCTTCTTCAATACCCATTTCCAACTGTACTAAACTACTAATTATAATATCCTTCTTTTATTCTTATTCTGAATTTGTTTGGTGTTTAACTGCAACTTGATTAGGTGTAACTGTAAGTACAGTCGTAATAAACACTCGTACTTTTTGTTTCACTAATTAATCTTACATATATAAAACTCACTTAATTATGTGTGTATATATATATATCTTGTATAGCCGCCTCAATTTTTCTTGTTACTAAACTCTTTTTAGCCTATGGATTAAATTAGTAAGTATTTTTTTTAAAAAAAAAACAACTGATACATTAAATATTATGAGAACATACCATGTTCTTGTTCTTTTATATTATTATTATATTTATGGGTGGAAATATGAATAACAAAAAATTAAGATAGTTTGAAACACGTTGGATTAAAAAAGTAATAATTTAACCTTTTCATATTGTTGAAAAGAGAAAAAAACATTTGAGTTATGTCAAGTACGAAATGAAAAGAAGAGTTAGAGAAGGACATGGAATGCTTTAAATTAGAACTTATGTCTCTTTATCTCTCATTTTACGCTATTTAGCACTTATTAGTTATTATAACAAAAACATACCATACTCGGCAGAATTTCACTAAAATTCTTATCAGAATTGTCGTGTTAGAAGTTTTTCTTGATAATTTTAGATGAATATTGCCCAAAAAAATATTTTTTGATGTCGTTCTTGAACGTTGATGGAGAATAGCTGAAAAAGGTTGCTTCCCCACAGTTGATTTTTCTCACTGAAAATGATTTACTACCTAAGTATTGTAAAATTAACGAGTTAGTAAAACAAGATTCAATGAAAGTTTAAAGAATATGTAAAAAGAATCATACAAAGTAATTTTTCCAAGGTTCACCGCTACACAAAATTATGGTTAATCCTTGAGACCTAATCCAAAGAAAGAAATCTAGTAAGATAAAAAATGCAAGTTCTACAGAGTATCTCTGACTTCACATCAACAACATGAAATTCTTCTATATTTGTCTCTCTTGCAAATTTCCTTAAATTGAATACTTCAAGTCTTCCCACTTGGGCTTCACAGATTTGATATTCTTTCAATACTTCATTTAAAGAACACTGCTGTATGTTATGATGAATAAACATTCTTTGAAGCACAGAGTTCTGTCAAAACAACAGAACACCAAGAAGATCAAATCAGGTACTCCTCTTATAGTCTTGAGCTTTATCAACATTTGTAAATCTCTATAAATCAAATGACCCAGCCTATAATGCCACAAATCAAACTTATCTAATGAAACTGTCATGCACACTTCATTATTGTTTAGCATATAGCAGTTATCACTAGACCTTATTCCGGACAGAATAGAACACACATTAGCTTAATTAACCAGACATTTTGACTTAGAGAAACTTACAGTGTAGTGATCATCACATAACTAACTTGTGCTTAAGAGATTTTCTTTTAGTCCCTTAACATAGAGAACATCTTTGACCTTAGGTAGATCCTTCAACACAAGATATCCTCTCCCAAGAATAGCTCCCTTGTTTTCGTCTCCAAACGTGACCATCCCTTCAATACTTTCCTTGTAGTTTTTCAACAATTGTTTGTTACTTGTCATATGTTTGGAACAGCCGCTGTCAAAGTACCACTAATCATCCTTAAAGGCAGAGAGAGATGTATGAGCCACCAGAACAGAAACACATTTTTCTTCTTGAGAGCTTCTAGTTAACTTCGGTCTCCAAACCTCCTTAGAATCCTTACCTTCAAAGTGAGGTGGCCTAGTTACATTCACTTCTCTTCCTACCAAGTTCCTGAGATAAGAGTGTAGTAGATAACATCTGTGTAATGCCCAAAATTTCCTAATAAGGTTTAGGACCTTGATGAAGAGGCCGAGAGGGCCATAATTGATTTATTATGCAATTAAATGATTATATGCATGTTTATGTGTATTAAATATGCATGTGAACCTATTTCTGATTAATTGGGTGATTTTCATACTTTGGCCATTTTGGGCATATTTGACATATGTGTGTGGTGCTTCATTATTATTTGGTTATGCTAGGGTTATTCAGCACGAGACGATCCTAGGAGGTAAGCTAGTGGGAAAGTCACAACGAGATTTATTCTTGACTCGGAGTAAGTCAAGGGGATATTTAGTACATTACCGGGATATTGGGTAATGAGAATAAATATTTGATGATAAATTGGGAGTTAGTAAGATCAGGGGGAAATTCTGGGAGTTTTGACTATTTTATCCCTGGGGGCATTTTCGGGACCCCGAGCATTAGGATTTGTTTGAGGCTACTTAAGCTTGAAGTAATTTGTTAAGAAATAAAAAGAACATTTAGAACGTTCTCTCTCCTTCAAAGTTCCATTTTCGTCTCCCGATCGCATTTGCGAAGGAAACTTGAGTTCTAGGACTCGAATTCAAGCGGGGATCGAGGCATAGCGATTCTAGGGAAGATTAGAAGCTTATTAGCCGGAGGATTTAGTTGGAAAACAATTCAATCGGAGGTAATCCAAGTTTTAAGTTCTAAGTTCCTAAAGTTTTTAAGCTTGAATTGGATTTTGTGATTTTATGAGTTTTTGATTGAATTGAAGCTTGGGTTTTGTTGATTTTGGATCATGGGGATGTTTGGAAACTTTGATTTTGGGATTTGGGGATGTTTGGATAGGTTTGTGGAAGGTTTTAAAATGGTAAAATTGAGGAAAAATGGTTGGTTCATGGTTGGGCCGCGGCCCTGTTCTTGGGCGCCACGGCCCAGGCGCGATGAAGAAGGTGGAGGTTGCTAATGGGCTGTTAGGGCCGCAATGCAAGGTGGCGCGCTGCGGTGCTAAGCTTAGGCAGAGAAGGGTTTTGCCTCTGTTTGGAGGCGGGTCGCAGCGCTTTGGAGGTGGGGCCGCGGCGCTAGAGGGCAATTTTGCCCAGATTTGGTTTTTAGTTGTGGGAACTTAACTCTAAGGGCTTGGGATCGATCCTACTTCCCTGTTAAGTGGGATTCGACGTCCCGGAGGCTTGGGTTGGGTTTGGAAGTATTTATTTACTCATTTTGATGAGGTTTTATATTATGGTTGTGACTAGGTTATCGCTAGGGGCTTGGAATCAGGATTGTGCTTGTGGCTCGTTTATTGGCAACTTGTGCTTGGACCAGAGGTAAGAAAACTGCACCGAGTATGTGATGCATGTGATGCATAAGATACATGAGATTAGGGCATGGTATGAATGTTGAAATTAAGATTGATCAGAGCTTGAGTCTCTGTATTTGTGCATGATTATAATTATGCTTCTGATTATTGATTAAGCATGCTAAATGCCTTATATCTGAATATTGGACATATGATATATGTCAGTTTGCATTACCTCAATGAGGAAGCACTGACTTATTAGTCAGGGATTGACATTGGTGTCAGTATTGACTGTGAAGCTGTGACTTACTAGTCAAGTTTGGCAGTAGTACCGAGCACTAGTCGTATGGCATTGACTTATGAGTCAAGGACGGTTGTAGCGTGTTTAACGCAAGCCGATAAAGATTAGATCTAATCGACATCTGCATTGAATGACTGATCATGAGCATTAATGCCGAACCAACCTCAAGTTCGATGAAAACTAAAAGCGCTTGTCTAGTCTAAAGGCTACTTACTTAGAGCCAAAGCCGGAAAGGCTAAGGTGACCTACATGTCACATGGCTAGGAGGGTATGGGACCTCCGAGATAGACTTATCAGTCATCTGATCGAGATAGACTTATTAGTCATCTAATCGAGACTTATTAGTCATCTGACAGAGATAGACTTATTAGTCATGTAACCGAGATAGACTTATTAGTCATCTAATTGAGATAAACTTATTAGTCATCTGATCGAGATAGACTTATCAGTCATCTAATCGAGATAGACTTATTAGTCATCTGACTGGGATAGACTTATCAGTCATCTAATCGAGATAGACTTATTAGTCATCTGACCGGGATAGACTTATCAGTCATCTAATCGAGATAGACTTATTAGTCATCTAATCGAGATAGACTTATTAGTCATCTGACCGAGATAGACTTACCAGTCATCTGACTGAGATTGACTTATCAGTCATCTATTTAGAGAGTGACTTATTAGTCATCTACCTCAGAAAGACTTATTAGTCATCTACCTCAGAGCGGGAGACTTATTAGCCATCTACTCAGAGCGCAGGACTTCACAAACATGTATTTGTACCTGCTTGCATGCATGAGTAGGGTTATTACTGCTAGGCATGCACATTATGATTTGATGACATGTTATTACTGTTCATGAGCATATTGAGTTTTCTTGCTGGGCTTCGGCTCACGGGTGTTATGTGGTGCAGGTAAAGGCAAAAGAAAGCTGGACCATCCTTGAGTTGGAGAGCTTAGGTGACGATGTGTACATATGCGGCTGCTCAACCGCCACGACCGAGGGTTGAAAGAGGAACTAGGGTTAAACCCTATGTTGCTGCTTAGGTCGGCTGGTTGTAAATCTTTTGTTGTAATTAACATTTAAATTATATTTTTGGGATCCCAATGTATACAATAAATGTTCTAGTGAAACATTATATCTTAACCAAATTTTTAATCCTAAATCATTAATCATACTTAGTTACACAATTATGGCCAAATGACTCGATTAATGAGTTTAGCACTGTTTAAAATGCACACTGTAACGGTCCCTGGAGTTTAGGGCGTTACAATCTGGGTCTAATATGGCCACGTCAATTATAGAAATGACAAATGAGAATAAACTTCTGCTTCTTTTCACTTGAAAGTTTTATGCTATTAGATCCATCTCTCTTACTGTCAGATGCATCAGTGACAATGTTCATTTTTTTCTGTAACAAAAGAAACCTGAGAACCACAATTCGATGACCCTGACCCTGACCCATCAGTGACAATGTTCATTTTTTTCTTCCTTTTTGTACAGAAGCTTGTAGCATATAGATGTCATGTCTCCATAGGATTTCTGAACATGAAGTTGGTGATTCAATGCTGCAGTTCCAGGCGTTGACTCCAAGGATTGTTTGGCACAAACTGGGTCGGCTTGAATAGCATAAAGCTTGTCCTCTTTCTTTTCTAACTCTTCAGTAAGGTGTTTTACTTCAGCTTCAAGCTTTTTGTTAGCAACTTTAAGACAAGTATTTCATTATTCAACTTGTCAAGACAACAAAACACCAAGAACCCAAAAAACAAACCCTAATAGAGCTAAGTTTCTCATAAAAACATCAATAATAGTTCTAACCACATCACTATAATTAAGACAACAAATATATCTTCATACACCTCACTAAAACATAAAACTGTTAGAAAATTAAAACAACACGCAACCCCGAAAATAAAGACAACTAAACATAACAGAAAGTTGAATACATGCCACATAAACAAAAAGAAGACGTTAGAACTACAACGAACTTCCAGATACAACTGGCAAAACAACAGATGGATCATAATATTACCAACATACAACACTAAGAAAATATGCCGCTCACACTCACATTTGTAAGTTTTTTTCATTATGCTTAATAAATTTAGCTTATTAATTTCTTGGTTTGTTTTTTTTTTTGCTAAGTGTCTTTTAACTCATGAACTTTGTAAGTATTGTTCCTGTTGACGCCGTTTTTCGTCAACAGTGAAAGAAGAGCATGAAAACAATAATTAGTAATGGCCAATAAAAATATGACAATACAAACGGGATTTTTTACGTGGTTCAGCATTTAAATCTGCCTAGTCCACGAGTCTTTGTTATTAAACTTAAGATGATCTCTGACAATTCTTCAAGGATGAATTCTCCAGAGTTTTCTCTCAAGATTACAAAAATTCGGTCCCTTACAATGGTGCATGACCTCTCTATTTATAGAGAAGATTTCAGAATACTATCCCACATATTTCGGGAAGTTATTCTGTATATGCAAATAAATTAAATGGCATTAAAAGCCAGCAATCCTATATACAAGGAAACGTCCCCTAAAGATCAGGGGGCGTATAACTGAACAAATAATATCCCTTGATTATAGGGGATTTATAGTAATCAATGTAGACCGCGTCTCTTACAGATGATTCATTAGGATATTCAAAGTTATTATCCTATATTGCCAAGGCCCTATTCACCCAGGTCTCTTATCGATTTTCGAGCTATAGCATCTTCCCGAGACCACATGACTTCGAGCTCATACGTGTGTCAGGCTCGGTGCCCTGATCCGAGGCCATCCCAAGAATAGACGTACCTCGGGGTCTGTCTTTCGAGCTTGTGAGGATCTTCGAGGCTATCATCTTCGAAGTCGTCTCTGCTTCGCTGGCTCGATGCTTAGATTTCGGACATGTTCCAGACTTTACGAGTTCATTTATTAGGAATCCATCTTTCGAGGTCACAATCTTTATGGCTCGAAATCTGGGTGTAACAGTTCCCATATTGGTGGATATACATCAAAAACTGATCCTATAGTGAGTTTCTTTTATAGCTGTTATACCCAGATTTCGAGCCATAGTGAATGTGACCTTGAAAGCTGAGTTCGCAACAAATGGTCTCGCAAGGATTGGGGTATGCTCCAGGATGGTATATCGAGTCTACAAAGTACGATATATGATCTCGAATGTGGTGACCTCGAAATGATCTCGATCTCGAAAGGTAGCTCTGAGAACACCCTCATCTTCAGGAACAACTTCGGAGCAGGGGTATTGAGCTCGAGGTACTATCTCGAAAGCAATGTCAGCTCGGGAGATGTCAGTGGCTCGCACGATGACGTGAAACCTGAGATGCTAAAGCCTTGGAGATACGCTATAACCACCTTGAATATCTACAAGTGTTGTAAACATGAGATGTAATCCTCATTTATTAATGTAAATCCCCAAGAATCGTGGGATATTGTTTAGTCAGTTATGCGTTTCTTGGTCTTCAGGGACGTTTCCTTTTTTATCTGATTAAAGGCATTTAAAGCCATTTATTTTATTCACAAAAGAGTAACTACCCAAAATATGTGGGATAGTATTCTGCATCCTTCTCTATAAATAGAGAAGCCATGCACCATTGTAATGGACCGAAATTCTGATCCTTGAGAGAAAACTCTGGAGAATTCATGCTAAATTTTTTTTCAGAGATAATCTTAAGATTAATAATAGAGACTCGTGGACTAGGCAGATTTAACTGCTGAACCACGTAAAAAACCGTGTGTTTGATTTGTTTGTTTCGTTTGGCCATCGTCATTCATTGTTTTTGTGCTCTTCTTTTATCTGTTGACGAAAAACGGCGTCAACAGTTTGGTGCTTTCATTGAGAGCCTTAAGCAGTCATCCCTGGGAGATTCATGGCCGCAAACAATCAGAACACTCCTGAAGAAAATTACCCAAGGCGTCCTGGAAAACAACCAATGGAGAACCCGGATGCTGATGAAAGAAGTGGGTCCTCTGATTCCCGGGGACCACCTCCACAACCAAGGGATGAGGACATGTACTACAATCCTGAGCGTTATGTTCCTATTGTAGAACTAGAAAATCGGCAATTAAAACAGCTGCTGGCAGAAGCCAACAAACGGAATGAGGAGTTGACTAGGATGGCCGCAGAGGCGCAGGTGGCTCAGCCCTCGCCTCCGCGCGAAAACCAAGTCCCTCCTCCAAGGGAAGTGCATGTTCCTCCCCGGAGGCCCCGTGGACGTCCACGGAAAGATGCTGCCACAAGGAGGCCGACTCAACCTCCGGCACCAGCAGAGCCATCTGCTCCTTCTAGGCCCCAGAGGAGTACCCGAGCTCGGGTCCCGCCTAATCCACCTGTGGAAGTGCCTGCAGGAACTGAGAAGAACCGAGCTCCTGCCGAGGCTCGGACTCAGGTTCCTGGTAGTGCACCGAACGCGACTGACCCATCTCGGGCAAATTCTGGACCCTCTAGGCCGAGGCAAGGGCGGCCACCACCGTCGCCTATACGGTTCCCTCCGTCTCCCGTAAGATATCCTTCACCTCCCCGTAGAAACGCTCAACCTGTTCGAAATCAGGATCAAGGGCGTACAGGGGAAAGACAAGAAAATAGGGAGACATTCCGGGAGCAGAGAGGCGCACCATCTGAGAGAAGTCAGACGTCTCGGTCTCGCACTGCGGAGACGAGGCGACGTGGGAAGAATCCACCACGAAATGACCGATCAATGAGTTTCACCAGTGACGAGTCCGGAGAGACCAGGTCCGTCAGTAAACACGACCGAGGTCGTAAAAATACTGGAAGTCGCAAGAATCGTTCTGACCTGCGAAATCATCTAAATCAGAGCAGGGGGAAGGGAGATCAGACAAATCCGGACCTAAGGAATCACCTAAATGGGCGTAGAGATCCCTCACGGAGATGCGAGCCTGGGATCATGATCAATGACTGTCAATTCCAGACACCACCTAAGGACCCAGTCCAAGAAAGGATTGATCAGCTCGAAAAAGCCTTTAGGCTTTTAAAGAATGAACGAGGGAATGGTCGATACGAGGACTCTGATGAGGAGCTCGAGCCGTTTGCTCCTAATATTTCCAACACTCAGTTTCCTCAAGGGTTCCGGATCCCTCACGTCCCAGCGTTTGAAGGAAAAACCGACCCATGTAGCCACCTGAGTACATTCAACACTATTATGAGAGCTAGTAACGTGTTACGAGCTCAGGTGCATGTTGTTTCCAACATCATTGGCCGGACCTGCCAAGAGTTGGTTCGAGAAGTACAAGAGACACTCGATAACTTCATGGGATCAGTTGTCTAGAGACTTCAAGAAGCAGTTCCGAGCTATGATGGGAGTCAGACCAGAGGCATCCACTTTGACTAACGTCCGACAACAGCTGGGCGAAACACTGAAAAGCTACCTGACAAGATTTAATCTAGAGGTCGCCCGAGCTCGAGATGTGGATGACAGTGGGCACCTGATGGCTATCCGAGCTGGTGTTTTACCCGGAAGTGCCCTTTGGGATGACATGCAAGGGAAACCGGTAAGGTCAATAACCGAGTTTAACAGACGGGCGCAGAGATTTGTCAATGTAGAGGAGGCGAGGTCAACGCTCAAGGCGACCTCGCAGACCGAAACTACAACGATAAACATTAACTCCGCCTCAACCTCGGCTGACCCAGCAGCTCCACAGCCTACCTCGGAGAATCCCTCCAAGAGGAAAAAGAGCGAGGGAAATAACCCCGAGGCTGAAGGAGGAAAGAAGAAGAAAGGAGAAAGGTATTTCTCCGTATATAAAGTGCACACCGAGCTCAACGAGTCTCGGGAAAACATATACCTGGCTAATGAAAACCAGGTCCCCTTCAGGCGTCCGGACCCAATGAGGAATCAAAAATCCAAGAGGGATTCCAGTAAGTATTGCCGGTTCCACAGAGACACCGGACACACAACTGATGAGTGCCGACAGCTGAAGGACGAGATTGAAGGGTTGATCTCGAGAGGTTATTTCCGGCAGTATGTCAAAAACCAGAGTACTGGACAGACTACTGCAAGCCAGAGAATAGCCGTGCCTTCGGCGGCACAGAATAATAACTTCCGATCTCGGGAAGAAGACAGGCCCCCGCCGATAGATGGAGAGGACGTAATAACCATCTCGGGAGGTCCTCATCTCGCAGGAGGGGGTAGAAATGCTCAAAAGCGATACGTGAATGAGCTGAAGACAGGGGACGGGTCTCCTTATGAACCCGAACCAAGGGCACCAAAAAGCCAAAGAGTTGAAACTCAACCTATAACCTTCACCGAGGAAGATGCCTCCCATGTCCAGTTCCCTCATCATGATCCACTAGTCATCACCCTGCAGCTTGCCAACAAAAGAGTGCGCCGAGTTCTCATAGATAATGGGAGCTCAGTTAACATTCTTTATAAAGCAACACTAGAGAAAATGGGACTCTCCCTTCGCGACCTGAAGGCTTGTGCAACCACTTTGTACGGCTTTTCTGGAGAAGGAACTGCCTGTATGGGATCCACCGAACTCCCTGTGACCTTGGGAGACTATCCAGTCTCGGTGACCAAGATAATGGAGTTCGTGGTAGTAGAGTTACCATCTGCCTACAATGTACTGCTCGGGAGACCCGCCCTGGTCGGGCTGGGGGCAGTTTCATCTGTAAGGCATCTAGCCCTCAAGTTCCCTACTCCAAGCGGGGTCGGAACATTAAGGGGAGATCAATTGGCAGGGAGAGAGTGCTACAACATCTCTTTGAGGGGAAAGAAACAAACGAGCGCTCAAGCACTCGTTATCATACAAAATAAAGATGGGACGGTTTTAGAAATTGACGAGGAAATCGATCCAAGGATTGAGGAGAAAGTTGACCTCGAACCATTGGAAGAGCTCGAAGAAGTTCAGCTCGACGAAGCTGAACCCTCGAAGAAGGTAAAGGTCGGAAAACACCTCCTAGACGAAGCAAAATAGCAATTAATTTTCTTTCTGAAGAAAAACCAGGATGTCTTCGCATGGTCACACTCAGACATGGTGGGGATAAGCCCAAATGTTGCGAGCCACGCATTGAATATAGACAAAAGCTTTCCCCCGAAGCAACAAAAGCGAAGACAGCTGGACGAGGATAGAAAGAAAGCACTAAAGGAGGAAGTTGACAGGTTGAAGGCAAACAATTTCATTAGGGACGCGTTTTACCCTGACTGGGTAGCCAATCCAGTGTTGGTCCCTAAGCCCAATGGGACGTGGAGAACCTGCATTGACTACTCGGACCTCAACAAGGCCTGCCCGAAAGACTGTTTTCCGCTGCCAAGAATTGACCAGCTCGTGGATGCCACGGCGGGGCATGGCCTGATGTCGTTCATGGATGCCTATTCTGGATATAACTAGATTCCCATGCATGCCCCCAACCAAGAGCATACGAGTTTCATCACAGATAAAGGGCTCTACTGCTACAATGTCATGCCATTCGGACTCAAGAATGCTGGAGCCACGTACCAGCGGCTTGTAAACATGATGTTTTCAGAGCAAATAGGGAACAACATGGAAGTTTACGTTGATGACATGCTTGTAAAGTCTCAACTTAACAAGAACCATGTTGACGATCTCGAAGAGTGCTTTGGCGTACTCAGGAAATACAACATGAAGCTAAATCCTATGAAGTGCACTTTTGGGGTATCTTCGGGAAAATTTCTAGGCTTTATTGTCAACTCTCGAGGGATCGAGGCTAATCCCAACAAAATAAAGGCCCTGATTGATATGCCTTCACCTCGGAAGCATAAAGATGTCCAAAGCTTGACTGGGAGGATGGCCGCCCTGAGCAGATTCATCTCGAAGTCAACGGATCGTGGCCTTCCATTCTTCAACTTATTGAAAGGAAGTAAGAAGTTTGAATGGACAGAGGAGTGCGAGCTGGCCTTTCAGGAGCTCAAAAAGCACTTAGCCGAACCGCCCATCCTCTCGAAGCCTGAGACGGGAGAAGTATTGTTCCTATACCTCTCAACCACCGAACACGCGATAAGCGCGGTGCTCGTTCGGGAGGAAGAGAGGGTGCAGAAACCCGTCTATTACATCAGTAAAAGATTACTGGGGGCAGAGTCAAGATATCCATTGATGGAGAAGCTTGCCCTCAGCCTAATCCACTCATCTCGCAAGCTCCGCCCCTACTTTCAGGCACATCCCATCCATGTACTGACAGATCAACCACTTAGGCAAGTCCTGTCTAAACCAGAGGCGTCAGGTCAGCTCCTTAAATGGGCTGTTGAGCTCGGACAGTTCGAGATCACCTACCATCCGAGAACGACCATTAAGGCACAAGCCTTGGCAGACTTTATAGTGGAGTGCACTGGTATAGCCGACGACGAGGTAATAACCATGGCCCACGAGCTGTGGAAACTCTACGTCGATGGCTCATCAAATGAAAATGGAGCGGGGGCAGGAGTTATTCTGATCACTCCTGCAGGGAGAAAATTTCACTCTGCTTTAAGATTTGTCTTCAAGGCATCTAATAATGAAGCTGAGTACGAGGCTCTACTCACGGGACTACGAATAGCAAAAGAGCTCAAGGCCAAAGCCATACATTGCTACAGCGACTCCCAGCTCGTGGTTAATCAAATCTTGGGGGAGTACCAGGCTCGTGGCACAAGAATGGCAGCTTATCTGGAGAAGGCAAAATCCGCATTGGAGTATTTCGAGTTTTATGCAATCGAACAGGTTCCCCGAGAACAAAACTCAAATGCAGATGCCTTAGCTCGGCACGCCACTTCTGCCGAAAATGAAGAGCTGAATGTTATACCCGTAGAACACCTATCAGCACCCAGCATTACTGAGCCAGACGAGGAAGATGTGTGTATGATTGAAACAGAACCAACCTGGATGAGTCCGATAGTTGATTATCTCGAAAATGGAATTCTTCCAAGAGATCGAAATCAAGCTCGAAGGTTGATGTATCAACTTCCTCGTTACACCATTCTGGATGGAAAGTTATACAGAAGAGGGTACTCCATGCCGCTACTTAGATGTGTGACTCCTCCCGAGGCTAAGAAGATCATTGAAGAAATTCATGAAGGGTTCTGCGGAGACCATACCGGGGGGCATAGCCTATCCAAGAAGATTATACGCCAAGGATATTTCTGGCCAACCATAAAAACGGACTCTTTCGAGTACGTGAAAAAGTGCGACAAATGCCAAAGATTCGCCACGATACCCCGAGCTCCATCCTCCGAACTGACCATGTTGACATCCCCATGGCCTTTCGCGGTATGGGGCATCGACCTCATAGGCTCACTCCCAACTGGCAAAGGCGGAGTTAAATATGCCGTGGTCGCCGTTGATTACTTCACAAAGTGGACAGAGGCTGAACCATTGGCAACCATAACTTCGAAAAAGATCCTTGATTTCGTGGTAAAGAACATCGTATGCCGATACGGAGTACCGAGAAAGATCGTATCCGATAACGGGACCCAGTTCGATTGCGACTTATTCACCAACTTTTGTAACAAGAACGGTATAATAAAGAGTTTTTCATCAGTGGCTCACCCTCAAGCGAATGGTCAGGTCGAAGCCGTTAACAAAACTCTCAAGAGCTCTCTAAAGAAAAAGTTAGAAGAGGCAAAGGGACGATGGCCCGAGGAATTGCCTCAAGTCCTTTGGGGATATAGGACTACAGCTCGGACATCAACAGGACATACTCCGTTCTCTCTAGCGTACGGCTGCGAGGCGATGTTGCCCATCGAGGTCGAAAGTCTGACGATCCGAACTCAGATTTACGATCAAAGTTCCAATCATACTCAGCTCGAAGAAACCCTAGACTTGATCGAAGAAAAAAGAGAAGAGGCTCAGTTGAGAAATGCTGCTTACCAGCAACGAACCACGAGATATTTCAATAAGAGGGTTCGAGATCGAAAGTTCGGAGTGGGAGACCTGATTTTGAGACGAGTATTCTTAGCAACCCGAGATCCAGCAGCTTGGGTGCTCGGGCCGAACTGGGAAGGACCATACCAGATAGAGTCAGTCATTCGACCTGGCGTATACAAACTTGCGAGATTAGATGGGAGCCTGATACCTCGATCATGGAATGGCGAACACCTTAGACCATATTATCAATAGTGTAGAAAGTGTCGCCTGTAACCATGATTTTCTATCTGTATTTAGTTTGTTTTTGAATTTCATCAAATAAAGGGTCTACTTTGTTTCACATGTAATTTATTTTTATTTTTGCAATCTCTCTTAATTTAATAACCTATGGTCACACTCATAGGATATTAAGGGGGCATCATTGGTATACATACCACCAGCTTAAAAAATAAAAAATATATATAAAGTATTTGGATGTAACCAAGTACGCGATCTTAGATAGTTCGGACTTAACAGAATTATCAAAAACATAAAGTATTTGGATATGACCAAGTACACAATCTTAGGTAGTTCGGACTTAACCGAGTTATAAAAAACATAAAGTATTTGGATATGACCAAGTACGCAATCTTAGGTAGTTCGGACTTAACTGAGTTATCAAAAACATAAAGTATTTGGATGTAACCAAGTACGCGAGCTTAGATAGTTCGGACATAACCGACTTATCAAAAAGATAAAAGTATTTGGAGATAACCAAGTACGCGAGCTTAGATAGTTCGGACATAACCGAACTACCAAAAACCTAAAACGTTTGGAGTTAACCAGATGTGCAAACTTAACAAGTCTGGAACAAACCAGCCAAAAAATTAATCGATGATAAGTAGGAACCTAAACCTATTTCGAGATAAGTCAAGATCGAGGCTGGAATATCTTAAAGAAAAATAGTTTCGAACTCTTAACCTCGGAACAAAAACTGAGGATGAGGAAAAGTGACTAAAAAAAAAAAAAAAGATATAACCAGATCATTCACATTACACACCATATAAGTACTCTTAAGTTCATGGTTAAAGTAATATCCGACCTTGATAAGTAACGAGGTCGGAAGCAGATAATTCGAATAAACTATGCATGAATGCATCGAATTTCGAGCCTAAAATCCAAACTATGTTTGTATGAATAAATAAACATAACCGGTTCATCAATATAAAAATGTGCAAAATATTTCGAGCCAAGAAATGTAAAGCATGTAAAAGAATAGTTAAAGAAATTGTATCAGCCCCGCGGGCATAAATTAAAATAATTATAGAAATAAGGGGACGCAGCCCCGATAACTGATCTCCCCGAGGCCAGATTCAAGGAAGAGGAGTCTCCTTGGCCTGTTCAGCATCAGTGGCACCGGACCCCTCAGGACGAATAGCATGACTATCCTCCTGAGCTTCCTCCGAAACGGTGCCTGGAGCAGCCTTTTCCTTCTCGAGCTGCTCAGCCTTCTCCTTCTCAAGCCGTTCAGCCTCTTCCTTCTCGAGCCGAGCATTCCATCATTCAAGAAGCGGCGCCTCGTGGGGACCCAAGAAGCTGGTGTCCAGCTCTTCGTTATAAGCCCACATCCGGTACATGGCTGAGTCGACCGCCTTTTCCTTCTTTTCTTTGTACTCGGCAGTAAGGCGAGCTTTGACTTCCTCTATAAGGTCGAAGGTGGCAGTTTTGTCCTCCTCGAGCTTCTTATTGGTCTCCCGAAGCTGGATGTTATCTTTCTTTTGCTCCTCGAGTTCAGTTTTCAGCTTTCCGAGCTCCTTGGCCATATCCTCACGCTCCTTAACCACTGCCTCGAGCTTAGCATTCGCCGCCTTCAGATCATCGTTCGCTCTAAGGTGGAGGTCCTTCGCCTCTTGGGCATGAGTCCTGCTCGAATGGATCTCGTTATTAAGCTCGTAGTTGAGCTGGGCCGTGAATGCAAGAGCCTGAAAAAAGGAAGAAACCACCATTATCCTCAAGACAGCATGGATACAAGAGAAAGAAAAAATGGTGAGGGCCATGCATGCAAGAATCACGAGCTCGATGGTATGAGCTCGGGGATTTAGGAACAAAAAATTAAATATTGAGACCCTTACTAAAGAGTCAGAGCGTGTGTTCCACAGGAAAGAAAAGGAGTGTGGATGATCTTTTGAAAATCCCGAAATTCAAGGGAAAGAAAGGTGGCGGTTAGCCAGGAAGGGCATTCTTGGGTTTCGTGCATTTGTCAAAGACAAGGGTTCTTACCTGAAAACTTAATGTACAAGAAACATGGCCTAAAATTTTCAAAACCCAGAAAGTTGAAACTTCGCTCAAACGTTAAAACTGGATATAAACCAGTGATGCGAAATCCAGCAGGGGAAGTCTAGGAAACTTGAAAGCCTATCGAAACGAAACCCCCTATCTTATTATGCTAAGAATGTAAACTAGCATACACAGCAAAAACAGTATAAAAAAAAAAAAAACAAAAATGGCATACTTACACAGTGATGGTGATTGCAGCGAAATCGTCGATTGGAGAAGAGGTTGCAAGAAAGAACTCACTGACTCGAACAGACCAGGATTTCTTTGTTTCTTGGGTCGAGAAAACATGCGCGGGACAGAAGCTTTTTAGGAGAGTCTCTGGTTCTCTGGTTGTCTTTCTTTTCTTGCTTACGATGAACAAACGTGAAGAAGAAGACGAAGAGGGGGGTCTTGTATATATAGGTGGGAAAATGGAATTAATCAGGAGCGTCGAGTGAAATTCTCACTAGATAGAACGGATGGGGATCAATGACAAGAAGGCGCCGAAAAGTTGTCAGACGGACGATCGTAGGCGTGTTCCCAAGGTACTCAAGTACCTAAAGTAAGCAATACCCAGCTGACACGTGACCATTTTCGAAAGTGTATGATGGTACGGTTCCCAGAAAAGGTAGTTCAAAAGTTTCCTTCTCTTAGGATTCGAACAAATACTTTTGAGGGGGCAAGATGTTATACCCAGATTTCGAGCCATAGTGAATGTGACCTCGAAAGATGAGTTCGCAACAAATGGTCTCGCAAGGATTGGGGTATGCTCCAGGATGGTATATCGAGTCTGCAAAGTACGATATATGATCTCGAATGTGGTGACCTCGAAATGATCTCGATCTCGAAAGGTAGCTCTGAGAACACCCTCATCTTCAGGAACAACTTCGGAGCAGGGGTATTGAGCTCGAGGTACTATCTCGAAAGCAATGTCAGCTCGGGAGATGTCAGTGGCTCGCACGATGACGTGAAACCTGAGATGCTAAAGCCTTGGAGATACGCTATAACCACCTTGAATATCTACAAGTGTTGTAAACATGAGATGTAATCCTCATTTATTGATGTAAATCCCCAAGAATCGTGGGATATTATTTAGTCAGTTATGCGTTTCTTGGTCTTCAGGGACGTTTCCTTTTTTATCTGATTAAAGGCATTTAAAGCCATTTATTTTATTCACAAAAGAGTAACTACCCAAAATATGTGGGATAGTATTCTGCATCCTTCTCTATAAATAGAGAAGCCATGCACCATTGTAATGGATCGAAATTCTGATCCTTGAGAGAAAACTCTGGAGAATTCATGCTAAAGAATTTTTCAGAGATAATCTTAAGATTAATAATAGAGACTCGTGGACTAGGCAGATTTAACTGCTGAACCACGTAAAAAACCGTGTGTTTGATTTGTTTGTTTCGTTTGGCCATCGTCATTCATTGTTTTTGTGCTCTTCTTTTATCTGTTGACGAAAAACGGCGTCAACAATAGCTAATTCCATCTCTCAAAATTATTTCATATTAACTTTTAGTTTATTATTTATTATTTTGTAGTATATTAATTGATTATCATATCATTAACATTTTTTCAAGTCTGATTTAAACGAGAAATTAAGGTAGTTGTTGACGCAGTTTTTCGCCAACTTTTACAACTCTTAAAGGGGTTTCTAAGTTAATATTTATTTCCTCGAGTCCCTCCACTGCTTTGAGTTCAAATCTATCTTCACCTATTCACGGATCAATGTCATCCTGTTGGGCGAGCTCATTATCCTCTTCTCGAGGTTCTTCCGTCCCATGGGTAACTTCCATTGCCTATTGCCTGAGTTGTGACTTTCCTTTCATGGCTACGCTGTAGCATTCTCGAGCAGCGAGCTAGTCTCCACGTACTATGCATATCCTCGAGGCCGAGGGGAACTTCATTGCCAGATGTCGGATCGAGGTGATGGCTTAAAATACCATCAATGTGGGTCGTCCTAGAATTGCGTTATACATGGCCAGGCAATCGATTACAACGAACTCAAGTATTTTAGTAATAGTTCATGCATCATCCCCTAGTGTAACCACCAATCTGGTTGTCCTTATGGCTGTCATCCCTTCACCTGAAAATTCATAGAGCTTCATTGAGGTCGCCTTTAGATCAGTCACGGATCACCCCATCTTTTATGGGGTGGATCTGAAAAGCACATTTACTGAACTTCCATTATCTACCAATATCCTCTGTGTCTTTTGATTAGCGAGGTGCAAGGTTACCACAAGCGGGTCATTATGTGGGAATTGAATGTGGCTAGCGTCCTCCTCCGTGAAAATTATTGTTTGTTTTTTCAACCGCTGTTGTTTTGATAACCGTTTCTCCGGGATAAATTCCATACCATTATGATTTTTTAGCTCTTGTATATACCTCTTTTGGGTTCCATTGCTCGTGCCCGCCAAATGAGGTCCTGTTATATCTCTTCCTACTATTGGGGGAGGATCAACTTGATTCTGATTCATCTAATCCATCTGAGTCCTCGACAAACCTGTCGGAGCTTCTAGAGCTGGATGAGAATTCTGCCCGGCAAACTGATTGGGAGCAACTCGATTTCAGGCGTAATGGGCTAACGGTCCAGCCCAAATGAGAGTCTCAATCTCATCCTTCAGTTGTCAGCAATCATCGGTATTATGAACAATGTCATTGTGGTATCGACAAAACTTTGAGGGATCTCTCTTCGCCCTTTGATGCATTAATGGCTATGGTTTCTTCCATGGAAGGCTATTAGAATTTGTCAGGAAGAATTCCCGTGTATCCATTAGGTCAGTTTAGGAGGCATAAACGGGCTTGAATTTTTCCCCCGACTTGTTATTCTTCGTGTTGTTCTGGTCACCCTCACCATTCCCTTTCCTCTTATTGTTTCCCGCTTAGTTATTCTAGATAATAGGTTAAGCCTTAGCTACAACACTTGTCACCGATCCAACAAGTTGGATAGGGGCCTGGTTGGTTCCTGCGATAGCAGATCGTGCCTCTTCCAAGTTTATCCACTCCTAAGCTCGGGCCAAAAACTCATCTACACTCTTAATCCCTTTTCGTTGGAGCTCCTGCCATAGATCACCTCCTACCAGGAATCCTGTTCTCATTTCCATGAGCTTGGAGCTATCATCAGCCCCTCTATCTTGTGCTGCAACGTTGGTGAATCTACTCAGAGCTTTCAAGGACTCACCAGGTTGTTGTTTTATGTTGGCCAATGAATCAGCCTCTACGCGAATTTCCTTTGAAGCTCAGAACGCTTTCTTGAACTCAGAAGACAACTTCTTCCAAAAGCTTATCAAATGTTTTTTGTATTTCTTGAACCACTCTCTTGTAGGTCCGATAAGAGTCATGGGGAACAGAATACACCTTAGGTCAAATACGACATTGTGGGCCATCATCAACGTATTGAACATCCCGAGGTAGTTAGATGGATCTGTGTTTCTATCAAATGATGGCATGTTCGGCATCCTGAAGTCAACAGGATACGCAACTGCTGCAATGTTCAGAGCGAAAGGTTCGAGCTCCCCATCGGATTCACAACCATAAATCCTTTTTCCAGATAAGAGCTTCTTCATCTGCTCCTCCATCAAGGGCAGTCGTTTGAGGGTTGGGTCTTTGGTCTCTAGGTTAGCTGGGGGTTGTTCACCAGCTCCCATCCTATTGTACGCGTTTGATGGGTTGTTGTCCCTCCAAGTTCGAGCTTGGTTAGGTGGGACATTCCCATTGTCATGTACGATAGACGAACCTCCCTCGTGTCGAGTATAAGTCATATCATTATTGCGAGTTGGGTACCTCCTTTGTGAATTCACATGAACGCGTAGGTTAGGATGTGGATCGAATCAAGGACTTTGCGCTGAACTAAGGTGATTCCTCAGGTCGCTCTTAGACCTGCCTCCATGCTAGTTGTAACGCCGTGCTATTTAAGGACCATTACCAATTGTATTTTAAAATTAGTGCTGGACTTATTAAACAAGTCATTTGGACTAAACATGTGATTAAGCCACTAGGGTTAAGGTATTTAAAATTTGGTCAAGTCATAAAAATTTTCATTAAACCAAAAACTTGTTCTTTATATGGGATCCCCAAAATACAAGTTTAAAAGTCGATTACAACACCAGGGTTACAAACTAAGCTGACCTAGGCGGAAAAACTGGGTTCAACCCTATCTTCCTTGAGCTTCTCGGCCGTGGCGGTCGAGTGGACTACATATGTACATGTCACTGCTATCACTCTCTAACTCATGGCTGGCCAAGCTTTTCCTTACCCTTACCTGCACCACAAGGCACCTGTGAGCCAAAAGACTCAGCAAGAAAACATATTCAACAATTCATAGGGTAATACATCAAAATAAGTAGTAATAACTGAAACTAGCAAAAACATTATACAGATCAACAACCATAGAGTTGCACAGGTGCGTGTTGCCCTCTCTTTCAATTTTTTTGGCATCCGAGCCAGTCAGGTGCTTGGCGCACACCCAAGGTGGCTCAGCCATAGTGCCTGTACTCCACGTTTGTAATGTCAGTCTCAGCTCTTAAGCCGAGTCTTACAGGTCCTCGACTTATGAGTCTAGCCTTCCAGATCCTCGACTTGTAAGTCGAAGCTTAAAGACCCTTGACTTATAAGCCGAGCCTCTCAAATCATATATTCCTTCAACTAATAAGTCGATCTTTAACTAGATACAACCACAAATCCATGGTTTATAAATCGGGCCCCCTAGTCATAGCAGCCAATCACGTAATCCATTTATCACATATGTACAGATACAATTCGTTATAATACATTTAAACATACATACATAGGCAGAATCATAATCATGCGCATTCACATACCCAACGCCCAAATCAAGATTATATTCAGCATTCGGGTCGAGCCCCAATCATGTATATCATATTCTGGGTGCAGTTTTCTTACCTTTAGTCCAAGCACAAGCAAATGAACAAGCAAGCACGACTCCGGAGAACGATCCTGTAATGCCCCAAAATCCCTAATGAGGTTTAATGGTTGGATTAGAAGGTCGGGAGGGCCATAATTGATTTATTATACAATTACGTGATTAAATGCATGATTATGTGAGTTATATGATTATATGATAATAAATGCATGCATGTGGGTCCACTTTTCATTATAAGGGTATTTTGGTAATTTGGCTCGTTGAGGAGATATTTGTATATTTTCATGCATGTTGGTGAGGTATTGATGAAGCCACATTATTATGTGGATATGTTCGAGCCATTCGGTATGAGACAATCCTAGGATGTAATTTAGCGGTTTTGTCATAACGGGGTCAATTATTGGGATATTGGATAATGAGAATAATTATTTGATGATATATTGGGAGTTAGTGAGATCAGGAGGAAATTCTGGGAGTTTTAACTATTTTACCCTTGGGGCATTTTTGGGACCCCGAGCATTAGGATTTACTTGAGGTTACTTAAGCTTGAAGTAACCTGTCAAAAGGAAAACTACGTTCAAACACCTTTTCTCTTTCTCCTGTTATTCCTTTTTACTGTTCATCACATTTTCGAATGAAACTTGAGTTTTAGGACTCAGATTCAAGTGAGGATCGAGACATAGCAATTCTAGGAAATATTAGAAGCTTATTAACCGGAGGATTTAGCAAGAAACGACTTAATTTGAGGTAATTCAAGCTTTAAGTTTCTAAGCTTTGAATTGGATTTTATGTGTTGATGAGTTTTTGGATTGTTTGAGCCTCGGGTATTGATAGTTTTGGATCATTGGGATGTTGGGAACTTTGATTTTTGGATTTAGAGATGTTTAAGTAGGTTTTTAGAAGGATTTAAAAGAGGAAAAATGAGGTTTTTGGTTGGGTCGTGGTCGGGCCGCGGCCCAGGCTTGAAGAAGGAGGAGGCTTGCTGTCTGGGCAGTTAGGGCCGCGGCGCTAGGCACAGGTAGATTGGGTTCGGCCTCTGTAGGGAGTTAGCGGGCCGCGGCGCAGGTCTAGGTGGGGCCGCGCGCACTTAAGGGCATTTTTGGCCAGAATTGTGTATTAATCATGGGAACTCAAACCTTAGGCCTCGGGATCGTTCCTACTACCCAGTTTAGTAGGATTCGACGTCCTGGAGGCTAGGTCTTGGTCTGGAAACCTTTTATTACTCATTTTATTGATGGGAGTTTATATTTGGTTATGACTAGGGGACCGCTAAGGGACTTAAGGACCGATCATTCTCAAGGGTCGTTCTTTTATTATTTCACGCTCGAACCAGAGGTAAGAAAACTGCACCCAGTATGTGACATGCATAGTTATTGATGAGGCATGTTGAGTGCTCTATATGTGGACATTGATTTCATTGTAAATGTTTAGCAGTCTTGCTTATCTGTGAATGGTATTGACTTATTAGTCAGAATCGGTAATGGTGTCAGTATTGACTATGAAGCTATGACTTATTAGTCAAGTTTGGCAGTAGTACTGAGCACTGGTTGTATGGAATTGACCTATGAGTCAAGAACGGTATTAGCATGTTTAACGCAAGCCAAAAAGATTAGATTTAATCAACATGAGCATTATCAACATAAGCATGAAATGCTTGACCGGCCTTAAGTTCGATGAAAACAAAAGTGCTTGTCTAGTCTAAAGGCTAGTTACTTAGAGCCAGAGCCAAAAGGCTAAGGTGACCGACATGTCACATGGCTTAGGGAGCAGATCCCCAGAGATGGACTTATTAGCCATCTATTTAAGGAGCAGAACGCTAGAGATGGACTCATTAGTCATCTATATAGGGAACAGATCCTTAGAGGTTGAGTTATTAGCCACCTGCATAGTGTGTGACTCAATAGTCACTTATCTGATTAGGGTGAAGAGCCCTAGAGACAGACTTATTAGTCATCTATTCAGAGTATGACTTAATAGTCACTTATCTAATTGGGCTGCAAGCCCCAATATGTTTATTAGAATCTTTATTGATCTTCACTTATCTGATTGGGCTGCAAGCCCCAGTATGATTATCATAATCATCTGTTGATATTGAATACATGAAGTACTGAACTTTCTTGCTGAGCCTTGGCTCACGGGTGCTATGTGGTGTAGGTAAAGGGAAAGAAAAGCTCACCCATCCTAGAGTGGAGAGCTTAGGTGGCGATGTGTACATATGGGCCACTTGACCACCACGGCCAAGGGACCAATCCCGTTATCTCAAGATCTCCAATTTCCCCAAATGGGGTAGCTAAAATGTCCCCTCGAGCCCCTGGGATCATGCCCTAAAAATACAAAATTCAGGGGCCCTGAAATTGGCCTAGTGCCGCAGAACAGGCACACAGGCGCCACGACGCATAGCCAGGGCCCTTTGCCCTGGTTCATCCATGTGCTGCAACACGGAAGAACAGGGTCGCGACGCCCCTTCGCGAACCCAGAAAAATTGGGTTTTTCCATCGTTTTTCCCGAGCCAAAGCTCTCAAATCCTGCCCCAAACTTGTCTAAAAGTCCCAAATGGGCTTAAAATCACAAATAACACATAATAAACAGTGCTAACACCTCAAAAACCAAGCCCAATCTTTAACCCAAATCAAAATCCAACCATAGCTTACAATTTTGCTGAAACTTAAACCATAACAAGAATTTACCAAGAAAACAAAGTGAACTTCTTACCTAAGTTGTTTAATTCAAGCTTTAAGGTGCTCCTAACCAAATTCCCAGCTTCAAGCCTCAAATTTCCAAGCTAACTTCCTTCAAAATTTCACCCAAGGAATGTGAGGGAGAGAGAGAGAGTAACGAGAGGATGAGGTGCTGAGAGTGTTCTAAGCATTCCACTAGCTTTTGAACTCTCTAAGTGTAACCTCTCCTTAAGCTAGGAATGACCAATTTGCCCTTAGCCCATTACCCATTCTCCAAAGCTCATATGGGTAAATGAGTCTTTTACCCCTCTTTTTCCCCACTAACCATAACTAACACCTTGTAAATTCCTGTGAAATCTAATCCCCTCAAATGATTACCAAATAATTCCCCATTACCCAATAACCCCCGATAATGTGCAAATTCTGTTATGACTTTTCTGCTAACTTGCTCAGTAGGATCGCCTCGCGTTGAGTAACCCAAATATATCCACATAATAATGTGGTCTCAATCACACAGACGCATAATTACAATTATACCCTCAGCGTGTCAATTTACTAAAATGCCCTTCTTATAAGAAATGGGCCCACACGCATATTTAATATTTCTAAACATGTCAGTATAGTTATATTATAATATAATTCACATAATGACATGCTCATACTATATTCACACATAATTAAAACAACTATTTCCTCCCGGCCCCCTAATCTACTCACTAAGCCATATTAGGGAATTTGGGATATTACAATTATCCCCTCCTTACAGGAATTTCATCCTCGAAATTTTACCTGAACAAATCGGGATACTTGTCCCGCATGGTCAATTCCAACTCCCAGGTTGCTTTCTCGACCTTGCTGTTCCTCCATAACACTTTCACTAAAGGTATGGTTTTATTCCTCAAGACCTTGTTCTTGTTGTCTAATATCTGGACTGGTTGCTCCTCGAAAGATAAGTATGTCTGCAGCTTCAGATCATCATAGCTCAATACATGAGTCTCGTAGGATACATACTTCCGCAACATTAATGTGTGGAACACGTTATGAATGGCTGACAATGCCGGAGGTAAGGCCAATCTATAGGCTACCTGGCCGATCCTCTCCAAGATCTCAAAAGGTCCTACAAATCTAGGGCTCAGCTTGCCCTTTTTCCCAAACCTCCTCACCCCCTTGAGTGGTGAGACTCTAAAGAAGACATAGTGTCCCACCTGTAACTCCATGTTCCTGTGCTTCGGATCTGCATAACTCTTCTTTCTGCTCTGTGATGCGAGCATCCGAGCCTTGATCTTCTCAATAGCCTCATTGGTCCTCTGAACTGCCTTAGGACCCAAGTATCTACGCTCACCCATCTCATCCCAGTGAATAGGTGATCTGCATTTCCTACTATACAACATCTCATAAGGAGCCACTCCTATGGTCGCCTGGTAGCTGTTGTTGTAAGAAAACTCTATCAGGGGTAAATATTTACTCCAGGACCCCTCAAAGTCCAATACACATGCTCTCAGCATGTCCTCCAATATCTGGACAGTCCTCTTAGACTGACCATCTGTTTGAGGATGATAGGCTGTACTAAACTTCAGTTGCGTGCCCATTGCCTTCTGCAAACTTCCCCAAAACTTGGAAGTAAATGTGGGGTCTCGATCCAACACGATCGACCTCGGGGCTCCATGAAGACGTACTATCTCTTTTACATAGAGATCAACATATTGATCAACAATATAAGTCGTATTCACTGGTAGAAAGTGAGCCGATTTGGTATATCTGTCTACAATCACTCATACCAAATCGTGCTGACTGTAATGTCCCAAAATCCCTAATGCAGTTTAATGGTTGGATTAGTAGGCCGAGAGGGCCATAATTGATTTATTATGCCATTAAATGATTACGTGCATGTTTATGTGAATTATATTATAATATGATGTTAAATGCATGCATGTGGGTCCACATTTCATCATAGGGGCATTTTGGTAATTTGACCCGTTGAGGGCATAATTGTGTATTTTCATGCATGTTGGTGAATTATCGTTGAGGCAACATAATGATGTGGATTTGTACAAGCCATTCGGAATGAGATGATCTTTGAGTAACAAGTTAGCGGTTTGGTCATAACAGGTTTAAGTTTGGGGCACGTGGTGAGTCTCGGGGTGATTTGGTGACTAGAGCATTACTGGGAATTAAAGGGTAATGGGATATGATTTTATTAGTATTTGAGAATGACGAGAATTGGAGAGTGTTAATTATGATTAACGAGATAGGTGGGAAAGGACGATTTTGACCTTGGGGGCTGTTAAGGGATGAGTTAAGCTTGAGGGGTATTTTGGTCATTTGACCTAGGCTATATATAAGTTGAAGGCTGTGGAAGGTTAGCCAAAACAGAGACTCATTTCTACCTTCCTCACGATCATCTATTTCTCTTCCCCTTCCTTTGAATTTTGAAGCAAGTTTGGGGATTCAAACTTGGAGATTGAAGCTTGAGGTCTTAGGCTAGTGTTCAGCCACTGAAGAGGATTCAACCTAAGCTTAAGGTAAGGTTTTAGTTCCATTTTATGGCTCCTTGATCTATTTTTGGATTGGTTTTGAGGTTGGAGTTTTGATCATTGAAATGGGAATTTGATGAAGTTTTGATTGGTGCAAGGCTTAGGTTTTGATGGTTATATGGTAGATAAGTTGTGGTAATAGTTGGTGGCTTTGCTTTATGATATTGGGAGAGTTTTAATGAGGTTTTGAAATGAGTTCGAAGGGGAAAAACAAGGGTTTTTGGCTGAGTTTCAGGTGGGGCCGCGACTTTATTCTTGAGCGTCGCGGCCCAAGCTTGTTGCAGAGGAAGGGTGGAGCTGTAGGGTCGTTGAGCCGCGACATGGAGAAGGAGGGCTGCGGCCTATGTTGGGGTTTGGAAGGTTGGCTGCTTCTGATTGAGGAGGCAGGCCACAACATGGTGGTGTAGGTCTGTGGGCTTTAGTGGAATTTTGGCGAGAATGATGTTTTTGGCTTGGGGATCCAAACCTTAGGCCTCAGGATCGTTCCTACCACCTGATTTAGTAGGATTTGATGTCCCGGAGGCTAGGTCTTGGTCCGGTAACCTTTATTATTCATTTTATTGATGGAATCCCATAATTGGTTATGAGCAGGTGACTGTCAAGGAACTAAAAGGTTGATCGTTCTCAAGGGTCATTCTTTTACTAATTCTTGCTCGAACAAGAGGTAAGAAAACTGCACCCCATATGTGACATGCATGGTTATTTATGAGGCATGTTGAGTGTTTAAATGTCGAAATTGATTGCATATCAAATGCTTAGCAATCTTGCTCACTTGTGCATGGCACTAACTCACTAGTCAGAATTGGCAATGGTGTTAGTATTAACTGTGAAGTTGTGACTCATTAGTCAAGTTCGGCGGTAGTACTGAACACTGGTCACCTGGTATTGACTAATAAGTCAAGAACGGTCTTAGCGTGTTTAACGCAAGTCGACAAAGATTAGATCTAATCAACATCTACATTGAATGACTCAAATGAGCATTAATGCCGGACCGACCTCAAGTTCGATGAAAACTAAAAGCGCTTGTCTAGCCTATGGCTAGTCACTTAGAGCCAGGGCCAGAGGGCCCAGGTGACTACTTCGTCACATGGCTATGGGTGCTGAGCCCAAAGTGACTTAACCAATAGTCACTCATTTGATTGGTGCCAGGGCCAGAAGGTCCAGGTGACTGGATTGTCACATGGGTATGGGTGCTGAGCCCCGTAGTGACTTGCTCGTGAGTCACTCATTATGGTTAAACAGAACCTCAAGTATTAAATCACTCATCTGATTAGAGCTATACGCTCCTTCATGGTTAACGTAACCACAAATTGATATTCACTCATCTGTTTAGGGCTATAAGCTATGTATGATTATCATGATCATCATATGATATTATATACATGCTGTATTGAGTTTTCTTGCTGGTGGCTCATGGGTGCTATGTGGTGTGGGTAAAGGGATAGAAAAGCTCACCCAGCCTTGAGTGAAGAGCTTAGGTGGTGATGTGTACATATGCAGCCGCTTGACCACCACGACCAAGGAGTTTCTCAGAGGAACTAGGGGGTTAACCCTATTTTTTCCGCTTAGGTCAGCGGGTTGTGAATTTTACACTGTAATGACCATTTTGTATTGCAAATAACTTGTAAACATTTTTTATGGGCCCATGAACAGTTTTATGTTTTAAATAAAATATATCCTTCCCTTTTTGATTGGTTTTTCACCTTAACCTATTAATAACACCTAGATGCACGTTTATAACCAAAGAACTCGATTAGCGAGTTAAGCATGGTTCAAAGTTCACAGTAACGGTCTTGGAGTAACCAGGGTGTTACATTGACCTACCGTCTTGGGCAATCCCACCACAAATTCCATTGCAATGTCTTCCTACTTCCACTTTGGAATATCCAAGGGCTATAGCAGTCCTGCTGGTCTCTGATGTTCTGCTTTGATTTGTTGACACGTCAGACACTTGGCTACATAATCCATTACATCACCCTTCATCCCCGACCATCAATACAAAGTTCTCAGATCTTGGTACATCTTCGTGGTGTCGGGATGCAAAGAATACAAGGTAGTATGAGATTCATCCAGAATCTCCCGTCTAATAATAGCATCCATCGGAACACAGATCTGACCTTTATATCTTAGTAAACCCATATCTGATACTGAATAGTCCCTAGCCGCTCCAACTAGGACGTCCTCTCTAATTTTCACCAACTGTGGCTCTTGTAGCTGACCCTCCTTTATCCTTTCTAGAAGAGTAGACTGCAAGGTAATGTTGGCTAACTGGTCCACTACTAACTCAATCCATGCTCTGGTCATATCCTCTGCCAACTCCTTGGATATCTGCCTTGCACTATGCAACTGCCCTGGACCTCTCCGACTTAGGGCATCTGCCACAAAGTTGGTTTTCCCTGGATGATAAATGTAACATCCCAAATTTCCTAATGTGGCTTAGTGCCTGGATTAGGGGGCCGGGAGGCAATAATTGAGTTATTATGTGAATTATATTATAATATAGTTATGCTTGCATGTTATAGATATTAAATATGTGTATATGGGTCTGTTTCTTATAAGAAGGGTATTTTAGTAATTTGACCTGTTCGGAGAATAAATGCAAATACATGTTTGTGTGATTGAGACCACATTATTATGTGGATATATTTGGGTTACTCGACGAGAGGCGATCCCGATGAGCAAGTTAGCGAAAAGTCACAACGGGGTTTTAATACCCGGCTCGAGGTAAGCTTAGGGGTATTTTGGTAATTTAGTACATTACCGAGAATTAGTGGGTAATGGGAAATTTATTGGTAACCGTATGAGAATATTGGAAGTAGCGGGAATTATATGATGTAAATTGTGGATAGCGGGATTCGATGCAAAGGACAAAATTGCCCTTGTGAACACTTGATGAATAAGCTAAGGGCAAGGGGAAAATTAGTCATTTTCTCTCCAAGTATAGTGTAAGGTGAGCTAGGAATTTTTGAGAAGGTTAAGGAAATTAAAGGAAGGAAAAATACAGCAGCAACTCTCTCTCTCTCTCCCTCGTTTTCTCTATATGCACCATGGAAGCTTGAGGAATTTTTGGGAAAATTGAAGATCAAAGCTTAGGAATCAAGGTGTTAGACTTGGGGATTAGTTCAAGGGCATTTTTCATCTCTGAGTTAAGATCTAAACTCAACTTCTCTTGATGTTTCTGTGGTTATTGACTGAAGTTTAAGTTTATGCATGCTTAATACTTGGGAGGTTGGGTTTGAGAATTTTGATGAGTTTTACTATGGTAATTAGCTGGGTTTGGTTGGTGAGAAGGAGTTTATAGATTATGGGAATTGAATTGGAAGATTGGGATGGAATTGGATGATTTTTAGTTAGGTTCAGCTGAAGAAAAACCCAGAAAATTCTGGGTTCGTGGGGCTGAGCCGTGGCTCTTTTCTGGTGAGCCGCGACCTGCGAAGGGAAATGCGAGCCAGGAGGGCTCGGAGGCAGAGGTGGGCCACGGCGCCTCAGGGGCGCACCGCAGTGCGTGTTGGTTTTCCAGGGAAGCCAAGCCTCTGGAATTAGAGGCGGGCCGCAGCTCGGGTTCTTGGGGCTGCGACCCTTAAGGAGAAATTTGGCCTTAATGGGATTTTTAGGTTGGGAAGTTAACCATTTGGGCTCGGGATCGATTCTACTTCCTTGTTAAGTGGAATTCGACGTCTCGGAGGCTAAGATTTGGTCTGGAAGCTCTTATTTACCTGTTGTTGATGGAACTTCCTTATTACGGTTGTGACTAGGTTTACGCTAAGGGCTTGAATCGGGGATCATACTCAAAGGGACATCGCTAGTAACTTGCATACAGACTGAAGGTAAGAAAACTGCACCCGTTATGTGAATGCGTGATTAGAGCTTAATCAATGCGGTGTATATAGAGATGAATAAGGCTTTGATTCTGTTAATGAACATGATTATAATTATGTTTACGAATATCTGATTAGGTACACTGTAATGCGCATAACTATGATTATGCCTATGACCGCCATTTGAATGTATTATAATGCATTGTAATTGTTGATATGTATGATATGTGAAATATGAGATTGTCTGTTGTGACCGTGAAGCTTGGTTTATAAACCAGAGAGTTGCTAGGATGTTAAGTGAGGATCAACTTATTAGTTGAGAGTATATTGGACTCCAGGAGACTCGCCTTATAAGACGAGAGTCCCAAGGCTTCAACTTATAAGCTGGAGGCACGTGGTGGCTTGACTTATAAGTCAAGGGCTTAAAGAACTTAGTTTATAAACTAAGATTGGCATAGTGGACGTGGAGTGCAAGCCACCATGGCTGGGCCACCCTGGGAGTACGACATTCACTTGACTGGCTCGGATGCCAACAACTTGAAAGAAAATGCGATACGCTCTTGTGTCACTCCATGGTTACCAGTTTGCTTAATGAGCACACCAGCTTCAGTTACCACGACAATCTAATGAGCCAGCCAGCGCTGGGAATCAAGCCGAAAGTAATGATCAGGGTCAGAACCCTTTGCCAGCCCCAGAGAACTGGAAACAGGTGCTTGCAGACTTGCAGGCTCAACTGTAGAGACAGAGTGAAGAGATACTACAATTTAGGCAACAACAGGTTCCAGCTGGGAACGTTGCATCAGGGGCCCCATTTTCTGTTCCAGTACCAGCCGCACCACATCAGACAGAGTTGGAGAATCGCTGAGAGTTGGTATATGAGCGGTTCAGGAAGCAGCACCCTCCGGTTTTTTAGGGTGGTGCAGATCCACTTAAGGCAGAGCAGTGGATGGCCATGATTACTTCTATTTTGGATTCATGAGAGTTGTAGGCAATGAAAGAGTGGCATGTGCCACGTATATGTTTTGGGAAGATGCCCGGATCTGGTGGGAGGTGGTATCCCAAACTAGAAACATAACCACAATGGGATGGGAAGAGTTTAAAACCCTTTTCAATGAAAAGTATTACAATGAGGCTGTTAAAGCTGCAAAGGCTGAGGAGTTTAGTATACTTTTGCAGGGGAACATGTCGGTGACCGAGTATGCCCTGAAATTTGACAGGTTAGGCAAGTTTGCTCCAGACTTGGTGCCCAATGATGGGACAAGGAAGAAAAGATTCCTTCAGGGGCTGCAGCCCATGATAGCCCGGGATGTCAGAATTACCACTGTACCTAGAGTGACGACATACGCTCAGGTAGTGGAGAGAGCCCTTACTGCAGAGGGTGCTGAGAGTAAGATCTGGCGTGATAATGCAGCCAGGAGAGATATGAGGAGGACGAGACCTCCCTTCTTAGGAGTAAGTAGGGGCAGAGGCCCCAGTGATCAGAAAAGGAAGACTCCGGACACCAGTTCAGCTCCTAGACCTGATAGGAGGCCACAGGGTGCTAAGATTCGCCGCCAGGGCAGGAATGAACCGGAAGACATATCCAGAATGTACCAGATGCAGGAGATGTCATCTGGGTGAGTGTTGGGCGAAGGCCTATTTTGTATGTGGACATGTGGGGCATCTTAAGAAAGATTGCCCAAGACTGAAGAAAGAAGAATCCAAGAAGCTAGACAGTTCGACTCTAGCTCGAGTATTTGCATTAACACAAGCTGAGGCTGAGGCTAGGCCTTCAGTGGTCACAGGTCAGCTTTCTAGTGCTGGCATATCTTATTCTGTGTTGATCGATTCTGCTGCTACACAATCTTATGTATCTTGTAGGATTGTTGATAGTTTGTGTAGGCCTTGTGAGTTTTATGCTGTGGGATTTGGGACATTATTACCCACTGGGGAGTTGGTGGTTTCCAGGAGATGGGTTAGGTCTATACCAGTGATGGTAGATGGTAGGGAATTATGAGTTGATTTGATAAAGTTAGCCATGACCGATTTTGATATGATTTTGGGAATGGACTGGTTAACTAGATATGGAGCAACCATTGATTGTAAAAAGAAGATGGTAACTTTTGAACCTGAGGGTGAGGAACCTTTTGTATTTTTTGGCACTGTGCATGGACCCCGAATGCCTATGATTTTAACATTAAGGGCTAGGTGACCTACTATAGAAAGACTGCATAGGATTCCTATCTAACGTGGTGGATACCACGCAGGTCATGCCAGTGGGACCAGCGGAGACTAGGTTGGTCTGTGAATTCCTGGATGTGTTCCCAGAGGATTTACCAGGGTTGCCACCGCGCAGAGAGATTGATTTTGTTATTGAGCTGGCACCAGGAATATAGCCAGTGTCTAGGGCACCTTACAGAATGGCCCCAGTAGAGTCGAGGGAACTCAAGGTGCAGTTACAGGAGTTGTTGGATCTGGGTTTTATTAGACCCAGTTTCTCACCATGGGGTGCGCCGGTGATATTTGTGAAGAAGAAGGACGGTTCGTTAAGGATGTGTATAGACCATAGAGAGTTGAATAAGTTGACCATCAAGAACAAGTATCCTCTACCAAGGATAGATGACTTATTTGATCAACTGCAAGGTAAAATGGTATTCTCAAAGATAGATCTTCGATCTGGTTGTCACCAATTGAGAATTAAGGATGAAGACATACCCAAGACGGCTTTCAACACTAGATATGGGCACTATGAGTTCCTCGTTATGTCATTTGGTTTGACTAACGCCCCGACAGATTTTATGGACCTAATGAACAGAGTGTTCAAGGACTATTTGGACCAGTTTGTGATTGTCTTCATTGATGATATCTTGATTTATTCACAGTCAGAGGAGGAGCATGAGAAACACCTCAGGTTGGTCTTGCAGAGACTGAGAGAACATAAGCTATTTGCAAAGTTTAAGAAGTGTGAGTTCTTGTTACCACAGGTGACATTCTTAGGTCATATCATTAGTAGAGATGGGATGAAGGTAGACCCAGCTAAGATTGAGGCTGTTAAGAACTGGCCAAGGCCAAGGAGTGCCTCCGAGATTAGAAGCTTCCTTGGGTTGGCAGGCTATTACAGGAAATTTGTGGAAGGATTCTCAAGAATATCATCCCCATTGACAGAATTAACACGTAAGAACCAAAAGTTTACATGGTTAGATAGATGTGAGAACAACTTCTAGGAGTTAAAGCGGCGTTTGATCACCACCCCAGTCTTGAGTCTTCCGACTGGTCAGGAGAAGTTTATGGTTTACTGTGATGCCTCGAGACAGGGCTAGGCTATGTCCTTATGGAGGCAGAGAAGGTGATTGCCTATGCATCACGAAAGTTAAAGGATTATGAGCAGAGATACCCAACCCATGATTTGGAGTTGGCAGCTGTGGTTTTTGCATTGAAGGTATGGAGGCATTACCTTTATGGGGAGAAATATGAGATATATACCGACCACAAGAGCCTCAAGTACTTCTTTACACAGAAGGATTTGAACATAAGACAGAGGCGTTGGTTGGAACTGGTGAAAGACTACGATTGTGACATTCTTTATCATCCAGGGAAAGCCAATGTGGTGGCTGATGCCCTAAGTCGGAGAGGTCCAGGGCAGTTGTATAGTGTGAGACATATATCCAAGGAGTTAGCAGAGGATATGACCAGAGCAGGGATTAAGTTAGTAGTGGGCCAGTTAGCCAACATTACTCTGCAATCTACTCTCCTAGAAAGGATAAAGGAGAGTCGGTTACAAGAGCCACAGTTGGTGAAGGTTAGAGAGGATGTTCTAGCTGGAGCAGCTATGGACTATTCTTTATCTGACATGGGCCTGCTAAGATATAAGGGTTGGATTTGTGTTCCGATGGATGCTGTTATTAGATGAGAGATGTATCAGGACTTAAGAACTTTGTATTGGTGGCCGGGGATGAAGGGTGATGTAACTGAGTATGCAGCCAAGTGTCTGACGTGTCAGCAGATCAAAGCTGAACATCAGAGACCTGGAGGAATATTACAACCCTTAGACATTCCAAAATGGAAGTGGGAAGACATCACAATGGACTTTGTGGTGGGATTGCCTAAGATAGTGGGTCAGCATGATTCAATATGGGTGATTGTAGACAGATATACCAAATCAGCTCACTTTCTACCAGTGAGGATGACCTATACCATTGACCAATATGCAGATCTCTATGTAAAAGAGATAGTACATCTTCATGGAGCTCCGAGATCGATCGTGTCAGACTGAGATCCCACCTTTACTTCCAAGTTTTGGGGAAGTTTGCAGAAGGCAATGGGCACGCAACTAAAGTTTAGTACAACGTATCATCCTCAGATCGATGGTCAGTCTGAGAGAACCATCCAGATACTAGAGGACATATTGAGGGCATGTGTGCTAGATTTTGAGGGGTCTTGGAGTAAGTATTTATCTCTAATAGAGTTTTCCTACAACAACAACTATCAGGCGACCATTGGAGTGGCTTCTTATGAGATGTTGTATGGTAGGAAGTGCAGATCACTTATTCACTGGGATGAGTTGGGTGAGCGCAGATACTTGGGTCCTGAGGTAGTTCAGAGGACCAATGAAGCTATAGAGAAAATCAAAGCTCGGATGCTCTCATTGCAGAGTAGACAGAGAAGTTATGCGAATCCGAAGCGTAGGAACGTGGAGTTCCAGACATGAGACTATGTCTTCCTTAGAGTCTCACCGTTCAAGGGGGTGAGAATATTTTGCAAGAAGGGAAAGCTGAGCCCTAGATTCATAGGACCATTTGAGATTCTGGAAAAGGATCGGTCAGGTAGCCTATAGGTTGGCGTTATCCCCGGCGTTGTTGGCCGTGCACAACATGTTTCATGTCTCGATGCTACGGAAGTATGTTTCTGACAAGACTCATGTGTTGAGTTATGAAGATCTGGAGCTACAGACGGATTTGTCCTTCGAGGAGCAGCCAGTCCAGATATTAGGCAAGAAGGACAAGGTTATGAGGAATAAAGTTATACCTTTAGTGAAGGTATTATGGAGGAACAACAAGGTCGAGGAGGCGACCTGGCAGTTGGAGTCAACTATGCGGGATCAGTATCCCGAGCTGTTCAGGTAAAATTTCGAGGACGAAATTCCTATAAGGAGGGGATAGTTGTAACATCCCAAAATTCCTAATGTGGCTTAGTGCCTGGATTAGGGGGCCGGGAGGCAATAATTGAGTTATTATGTGAATTATATTATAACATAGTTATGCTTGCATGTTAGAGATATTAAACATGTGTATGTGGGCTCGATTCTTATAAGAATGGTATTTTAGTAATTTGACCCGTTCGGGGAATAAATGCAAATACGTGTTTGTGTGATTGAGACCACATTATTATGTGGATATATTTAGGTTACTCGACGAGAGGCGATCCCGATGAGCAAGTTAGCGAAAAAGTCACAACGGGGTTTTAATACCCGACTCGGGGTAAGCTTAGGGGTATTTTAGTAATTTAGTAAATTATCGGGAATTAGTGGGTAATGGGAAATTTATTGGTAACCGTGTGAGAATATTGGAAGTAGCGGGAATTATAGGATGTAAATTGTGGATAGCGGGATTTGAGGCAAAGGACAAAATTGCCCTTGTGAACACTTGATGAATAAGCTAAGGGCAAGGGGAAAATTAGTCATTTTCTCTCCAAGTATAGTGTAAGGTGAGCTAGGAATTTTTGAGAAGGTTAAGGAAATTAAAGGAAGGAAAAATACAGCAGCAACTCTCCCTCTCTCTCCCTCGTTTTCTCTATGCACCATGGAAGCTTGAGAAATTTTTGGGAAAATTGAAGATCAAAGCTTAGGAATCAAGGTGTTAGACTTGGGGATTAGTTCAAGGGCATTTTTCATCTCTGAGGTAAGATCTAAACTCAAATTCTCTTGATGTTTCTGTGGTTATTGACTGAAGTTTAAGTTTATGCATGCTTGATAGTTGGGAGGTTGGGTTTGAGAATTTTGATGAGTTTTACTATGGTAATTAGCTGGGTTTGGTTGGTGAGAAGGAGTTTATAGATTATGGGAGTTGAATTGGAAGATTGGGATGGAATTGGATGATTTTTAGTTGGGTTTGGCTGATGAAAAACCCAGAAAATTCTGGGTTCGTGGGGCTGAGCCGCGTTCTGCGAAGGGAAATGCGAGCCAGGAGGGCTTGGTGGCAGAGGCAGGCCGCGGCTCGAGTTCTTGGGGCCACAACCCTTAAGGGGGAAATTTGGCCTTAATGATATTTTTAGGTTGGGAACTTAACCATTTGGGCTCGGGATCAATTCTACTTCCTTGTTAAGTGGAATTCGACGTCTCAGAGGATAAGATTTGGTTTGGATGCTTTTATTTACATGTTGTTGATGGAACTTCCTTATTACGGTTGTGACTAGGTTTACGCTATGGGCTTGAATCGGGGATCGTACTCAAAGGGGCGTCGCTAGTAAATTGTATACAGACCGAAGGTAAGGAAACTGCACCCGTTATGTGAATGTGTGATTAGAGCTTAATCAATGCGGTGTATATAGAGATGAATAAGGCTTTGACTCTATTAATGAGCATGATTATAATTATGTTTATGAATATCTGATTAGGTACACTGTAATGCGCATAACTATGATTATGCCTATGACTGTCGTTTGAGTGTATTATAATGCATTGTAATTGTTGAGAACCCTTCCACAAACTTTCTATAATAACCTGCCAATCCAAGGAAGCTTCTAATCTCAGAGGCATTCCTTAGCCTCGGCCAATTCCTGACAGCCTCAATCTTAGCTAGGTCTACCTTAATCCCATCTCTACTAACAATATGACCAAAGAAAGTCACCTGAGGTAACCAGAATTCACACTTCTTGATCTTCGCAAATAACCTGTGTTCTCTCAGCCTCTGTAAGACCTACCTGAGGTGTTGTTCATGCTCTTCCTCTGTTTGTGAGTATACTAAGATATCTCGATAAAGACGATCACAAATCGATCTAGATAGTCCTTGAACACCCTGTTCATCAAATCCATGAAGGCTGCTGGGGCATTAGTCAAACCAAATGACATAACGAGGAACTCGTAGTGCCCGTATCTAGTACAGACACTACAAGAAAAAATGCTTTTAATAACACCGAAAATGTGTTATCAAAACATACGATAACACTTTCTGATGTGTTAAGACCGACTATGTTATCGTAGGTCAGGGTAGATGTGTTATTGTACTGTCAACGATAACACACTTTCTGTGTTATTTTAATTTATAGATAAGTGTTTAATTATGTTATTTAAAGTCGATTATATAACACATTTCAATACTTATAAATTTGTGTTATACTACACTTTAGTATAACACATTTTTTGTGTTATACTACACTTTAGCATAACAAATTTTTTGTGTTATACTACACTTAAGTATAACACATTTTTTGTGTTATGTAATGAAGTTTACATAACAAAATTCTTTACTTATAAAAAGTGTTATTGTAATAAATATTATAACACATTTTTCGTATTATTTTAATATTTAGATAAGTTTAAATTCTCATTATATATTCATTTATATAACACTAATTTATTCTATTATATTTTTATTTTTTATTTATATAATTAAAATTAGTTTTCTAATATATACTAGCATCATCAAATGAACTTGATTTTCAAATAACAAAAAGTAAAAGCATTCAACATTGTATTAACAATCCATAAATTAGTTCAAAACATTCAACACTGTCATCAAATTATATTATAGCTCTCAGGAGACAAAGACCCGAAAACTTAAACCAATAAATCTTAAATCACATGATAAAATACATTATCACATTATCGCATATAAAGTGCATCCTAATGACCAAATATCAGCTCTCTCATCGATATCTGCATTACTTGGACAATCCCACAACTCAGGAGCTCAAAAAGGTGCTGAACAATGCTCAGATGCCCATTCCTACACATCAAGCAATGAGTACACCATCAATACAAGTACGAAATATTTAATGAAAGATGAAATCTATGTTCATTCCTCCATTACTTTGGCATATTCTAACAATAGGAACTTTTAAATTGTACAAATTAAAAATTCAAACATTTTGTAATTTGATAAGTTTTTTAAATGAGTCTATCCAAACAGTAACTAAAAATGCAAAAACTTTATAGAAAACCTCAAAACATGAACACATGTCAAGTCTTCACAAATATGCCATTAATTAAAAAAATTCAATATTTTTTTATCTCTTAAGACTATGAAAAAATAAACAACACTTTACCTTTATCTGTCTTCTCAAAATTCCTTCAACTTCAATAAACTTATTTTCACGATCATCCCAGTCACAAACACACTGGAGAGTAGCACAAATGCAAATATCAGATTAGATAAACCAACAGCAAAATTCCTGTATCTAAATTCATTCCAAACCTCAATTAAAAAAAAAATCATACCAGAATTCACAATAATCCATAAAAAATCCACCGAAAACTTGTTCAGATCTAAATAAGAAATAATCAAACAATGCTTCATTTCCTTACACCCTATTACACAAAGAAACACCCTATTACTAAAAGATACAGGGTAAATTTATTAACAAGAGGGACCTGAAATTCAAATTTGGGTACTGTAGTATTAAAAGACACCATCACAATTAGACTTTTAAAGTCAAAAGACTACATGACCTTTTCGATAATATTGAAAATAAACCAAGCAAGAAAGAGAAAAAAATTATTTAAAAAATTTGCAATCATTTTCGCACTTGTTTGTTAATTTCCATTAAGAAATACTGGCTCAAGAGTCAGCAACAGGCTACTATTCCAACCATAACCTTAGCCCTTAAATGGCAGGAGTACAGGACTAACAAACCAGATCAATGCAATCATTTATGGTTCACCATCTAAATTCATTTCTAGACAACAATTTTTCAAAGAAGAAACCAGGATAACACTCAGGAACAATGAAGAAAACTTAATGTTAGGCAATTCATGTTGCAAACTAAATGAAACAAGCAACGAGTACAAATGTCAAAAATACAAGAATCAAGATGAAAGTATAAACAGCACTAACATGAGGTTTATGCATAAGAATTTACTACAAGAAACTTAGAAAAGAACTCAAACAAAGCTAAGCTAACTTTTACAATGTTACCTCAACTCTAACTCTTATTTACAGTAGAATGGCTATCATAAATAAATTTCATAACAAAATTACCTTAAATTTCTCGTGGTATTTGAAATGCCTAATTATGAATCGATCAAGTTCCTTCCTTATAAGATCTAGTCCACCTACATCTTCCAATTTTACATTAGGAATGGCAGAAAACCCTTCTCTTCTAGTAGCAGGTTGGACAGTTTTTATAGCTTTCTGCAAAATACCACACAAAATTAAATTATTCATGCTAAAAAAAATCAGACACTAAATGGTAGCCTGTTTTAATTGGCTATGATTGCTTTTAAATATATTAACAAAATATGAAGTATTTCATCACTATGACATTTGTATAATAATAATAATAAATAAAAGAGCAAATTGTGCCTACAAAAGGAAGTTAATTACAAATTTTGTCCTCTAGTATGCTTTGGGTGCTTACAACGCCCAACTGATTCGTAGAGATAATAACATTTAGTAAAATAGTTTCAAATAAACGGTGCATGGCTATTGGATGCAAATAAAACCTTCTTTTGGTAGTGAATATGAAAATGAAGAAGCACACAAATGAATTCTGTATAATTTTATAGGACTGAAGACAGAGGAACAAATTTTGAAAGCAACAGTGCCTAGAGTTTTTACCAAAGAAAGAGTAAGCAATAAGGAAACAAACAAACAAAGTACAAATACAACCAAGCTGAGTGAAAAAGAAAATGTAAGATCAAATGTGAAACACTTCAAGCTAGTTCTTAGAATATTTTAACCAGTGGTCATGGCTATCACAAAATGTATCAAATTGCTTGGGGTAGAAAGAGGGTGGGTAGAAAAATCATCGTTGACTAAAAGCTCGTCTGAAGATGAAAGGTGTATAACTCTATGTGTGTTCATATAAATGAAAAAAATGCAAGTATGAACTTTTAGATAGTGATAGAAAGAAAAACACACTGGCATCCACACAGATTACTTCGAGGTCAGGAAAAAAGAACTAAAACAAAATGATCAAAAAGCAGAAAGTGAATAGTTTAGGTTGACTTCTACCTCTAGATTAAGATCAATGTAAGCAAGAATTATTGGTTGAGGCTTCATGTCAATAGGAACCATTGAAAGGTGACCTTTAATAGCAGCTCCTCGAAGCTTCACTAGTTCATGTAGAACAGTTTTCACCATGCGCAATGGCTTGTCATCAGCACCAGCACTGAATAGTTTTTATACATTGCAAGAGAGAAGAAACCAATTATTATGCAATCACAAATTGTAACTATCAGTCATAGTAGTAGATTACATGTTATTCCAAATAAAATAAAAGAAAAAAGCATACCATCTTCTAATTTCTTCCATCCCCAAGTCTTGCAGATACAAATGGATGCTTTGAAGGATGCGGTCAAGGTCGACTTCATAAATAGTGCTTTGAAGAACCTATGAGAAGCAGGCAAGCCAAGTTGTAAAATATGTCAGATTACCCATTGAAACAGAAGATAACAAAAAAAAAACTTTAGAAAAAAGGTAAACAAAATAGCTAAAACAAGAAGTTACCTTTGTAAGTTTTATCAAACATTTAACAACCAGATCAGAGAACTTCTGATTTCTGACAGCAAATGTCTCATTTGATGCAGGTGAGGGCCACCTTGAAGGATCTAATGGACGTAAGAGATTGATGAGAACAACAAAGGATGAAGTTCGATCTGCATTATCCTGTAAAGTTGAATAACAAATCAGACTAAAATAAGACATGCGAGTCAGGATAAGAATAAATGAAAAACAAGAAGAGGGAAGAAATGAAATGGCAAGTCTTAACCAGAATCTTTAGCATCAGAACATTCAAAGCTTTTAAAAGCTGGCTACCATCATCCATATGTGGAACTCTCTCATCCAACAGCCATAGAAGGAGCTCAGTAATTAGACTATCAAGAGTGCTTTCCTTGACAGCATAAGCCAGTCTCTTGTTTTGAAATGTCTAAAAATCAATTAGAATTTTACATCAACTAGTTAGGTTTATAGTAAGGTATATAAAAAAAATGGAAAAACAGAGTACAGTGTTAGCATTAAGACATTCAACAACAACAACATAAACCAAACTTACCTGCATGAGGGTGTTAAGAACATATTTACAAGATCTAGATGATGCTCCTATCAAGTTGAAATCAAAGGTCTTGGCAACCTATTTTATGGGAAAAAGTTCATAATCAAAGCCTAAATAATGCCAAAAAAAAAAAAACAAAACCCAGAAACAAAAACTAAAGTACAGGGAAGGACAGAGTAAAGCGCTACCTTGTTTGCAAGGCATGAAACAAGTCTGTCTCTGCATCTTTAATAAGTTCATCCATTGCACTGCCTTCTGGATCATTAGTGGCTTGTGTCAGCTCATGACACACGACTTTCATTCCTTCAACAAACTGCAAAAAGGCACACAAATATTAAAATATTTTTAATTTTGGAAAAATAAAAATAACAAAGAAGAAGAGAAAAAGAGAAAAAGGAACAATAAACAATAAACAAAGTTGCTCTACCCTACAAACACAAATGAAAGCTTTCATAACAAATAAAATGTATAGCAATGAGGCCAAACATTTGAATTATTAAATCAGACCAAAATGTAAGAATTACTCTTTTTTAACCAGAATAATAGATGAAAGGAGAATATAAGGGGAATGGGAATAATAGCTGCAAGAATATAAGGAGAACCAAAAGAAATAATATCCAAAGCTTCATTACACTCAGTGGGGCCATTGGTACCAGCAAGAACACGAGGCATAAGTTGTCTCTCCACATGTATGTCAGCATTCCCATAGTTTTTCCTGATACCAACATCATAGAATAAAAGAAAATTAGTAATGAAGCCAACAAATGTGATGGAAATGTCCGAGTAAAATTTGTATCACTTGTTACAAAATTAAAAACAAACAATTAAATGATCACTATGCGGAGCCTCTAATACCTTGGAAGTACTGGGCCAGAGACAGATCGTGTAATCTCTCCACTTTGCTCTGCTACATCCAATCTACAATAAATCAAAATAAATAAAAGTTCAAAGTTAGTAGTCTAATAGGCTTGTATCAAAAGGACTCTCTAGATCCTGGTGACGAATTTTTTTAGCTATAAAAATAAAGTAAATGTCCTCAAACTAGTTCAAAAATATTGGACACAATGCAATGCAATGCAGCAATTTGAAAACCAAATAAGTGCAGCCCAACAGCAGGAATGAAGAAGCACCAACGTGACCTCTGTTTATGTCACAGCTAACTATAAAGAGACCTTTTAAACGCGTCAGCAATCAGCATGTTTTTTTATTTGATATGCACGAGTACCAAAAGAAACAAGATTGAGAAAGCTTTACAATGAGACAAACAATTCAAAGAAAAGACAGTTGAGAAAGAAACAGAAAACTACACAAAAAATTGACAGAAAATAAAATATTATACTTTATTAAAATGTTGATAATCATCATTAGAAATAATAAAAGTAACAGAGACACTACTAAAGATAAAAAAGACAAGCTAAAAAACATACCCAATTTCCCTCACAGAACGTCTCAAAGCAGCTCTGGCTTCGCCAGGCTTCCCTTCCTTCCATTTTTCCATCTCTCGAACCTAAAAGATGCAATATCATTAGAAGGATGGAATGGATAATAGAAACAGATCATTTAATCCCAAAACAAATTTAAACATGGTAAAAATATAGAAGCAATGATTGCAGAAGACATAAAACTCCTAAAAGGAACACAACCATAAAAATTCAAAGGAACAAAGGAAAGAAAATGGGATGTCTCAAAGGAACAATAAATAAAAATTCAAAATCTTAAACAAGTTAGAAAATACTTTAAAATCTTGAAATCATGACATACCAAGAATCTTATATCCAGTGGCAAGAGTATTCAAAGCAGCTTTTCTAATTTCACCATCTCAGTCTGCTGTCAAGCTTGCAACAATTTGCAAGGATTTTAACTGCCCACTAATCTGTCAAGAGAATAGATGTTAGCGTCCTCTATTTCTACCCAGTCCGTCCAAAACAGGGTAAGCTTCTCTCTCGAGGTCCGCCACACTGGAATCCAATTTTCCTTTTGAGAGCTCCATACTGAAACAAAACAAGACACTAAAGAGCCATTAAGCTATTACCTTCATATAAAGCATAATCAAGGAGACAATAAAGTCTGATCTATGAATGAAAAATGTTGTTGCACCATAAAACTGGAAACAACAAGAAACAAAAAAGAAAAAAAACAAGCTCAGTAATTCCAGAAAAGAAAAGATTAAAACACATCATAACAATTAAAAGATGACTTTTAAGATAGCTTTTTCAAACCCCAAAGGAAGTAGGGAAAGAGAGGGGGGCAGGTAAGTTTACAATAAGGAAATCAAGAGAAAAAAGGTATGTGCAGAAATAAATTAAGTAAGAAAATTGGAATGCATCATAGCATAAATAAAAATGTGTCACTAGGAAGGTAAGGACTAAGAATTATCTAATAGCTTTACAGTAAAAGAACCAAACAGGAATATCATAAACAAGGTCTCAAAGCATATCAAGCGACTAGCTATCCTAAAACTTCATGTCATAGGAAACTAGACAGTGAGATAAATTATGCTTAAGAATTAATACATGTTCCCATTATGTTGTGGAAGTTGAGTGTATGCATGACATACTTTTATTCTTAAAATATATTATTTACTTCCGCCCAGCAAATCTTTCTTTAAGTTCTCTGATGTGTTCCTGGACTTGAGGAAGCTCCAGTGCACGTATAAAGCGATCTGAATCTATACCATACAATACAAGTGAATAACAAGTTTACAAAGAAAAAAACCAAATCATCAGGTAAAAAAAGTAACAAAAAACTATTGATACGGGGAACTATTTTGTTAGACACACAATAATATCATCAAGTAAACAATCTTAATATAAATATAAATAGACCAAACAATCTTAAAAAATGAAGAGTAGGAATTGCATACCCAGAAGAGCATTGACTAAACCCCCAACACTAATCTCTAAATGCCATACATCTTCACCTTTCCTTACAGCAGAGACTGGTAATCTGTTAGCAACTACCAATTACCATTGCCTAGCAGGCTTTTTATCTGGCTTTTCACATCGCTCATAATTGTTAGTCGTTGCAGTATCACCTTCAGGGCACTGTCCAACAGTGGCAACTTTCAAATTATCATCTTCTGTCAAGTAGACATCATTCTTAATATACTGAGCCCCTCTATTATTATTGTTATTATTCTCAGTAGTTACATCGTTTGATTGATAATAGTTGTAGAGTAACATACCATGTCCAAACTTGATGCAAATGAGAAGCTCTACTATGCAAATAGCTAAGGAAAGCCAACAGAATGCACTGACTTTTTTCGTTGGTTTTCTGCAATTTGGACACAGTGATTATGAAAAGGTTAAAACCCTGGAAATGGTAGGCCAAGAGGGTATATGAAATCATTTCAAGAAAAGGAAAATGATGTGTTGCTAGTGATTATGTCAGATAGAGAAAAAGGGTAGTGTACCTGTCTTGAAGATATGAGTTGTACTCGCAGATTGTAGGAATTGCTATTAGCCACCACAATATCAACCTATACACAATAACGAGGTTTCGAGGAGGAATCCACAAACAGAACTTCAAAAAAAAGGTGTTGAGCTCTACTGTGAGGAAGACGATACAAAGACTAACAACTTGAATGAAACGCCATGGACCAAGCAGGGGATGCCACTCATCTTTGTCCCACTGAGCTGGTGTAAATTATTCTAGTGTTCTTTTGACCTGAGTCAGTAAAAAATGCATCTAACTTGGTGTCAATAACAAAGGTTCACAAGAAACAGAAAATGAGACATAACAAGAAAATTTCTTAAGCTAAAAAGTACAGGGAATCCATGATTTTCTGTTTACATGAAAGAAAAAAAACACTAAAACACATGTATTTCTACTCCAAACAATATGATCCAATTTTTAACTTCTTGCTACAACTTATTAACTCTCCATTAAATATTCAAAACTAAAACACCAAAATCAGAGCATACTTTTCCAATAATATTAACTCTCCAATAATTTTTTTTTTTTGGAAAAAAGGATCACTATACAGATAGGAAAGAGAAGAGCTGACCTGAAAAAGCAAAAATGTGAGAGCAACAAGGTAAACAACAGCCATGCCATGAACTAAGCGCCAAATTGCTGGATGCGGTCTAATCAGAATCCTGTATGAATTTATGTCAGAAAACAACATACAAGATTCAACTGAATACCCCTTGAAACTCTAGCATAAACCAGACATAAAATAGTTCACATGTTTTATGCTAATTCTTTTGCAAAAAAATAAAAAAAACAGGTGAGAAAAAATCTTACCCATTCGTCACCCTTCAATCCCCGTCTGTCCCCGACCTTGCACAAGACACAGTCGACCACCACCTGCACCGATCTAGCCCTCACCACCAAAGCACCGTCTGCATCCCATCATCGTCAACCTTTAGTCCCTGCCTACGTCCCATAGTCGTCGAGCCTTAGTCCACGCCTGAGGGACAATCGGAGTAGCTCTTACGGCGGAGCAGAAGAGGAATCAGAGAAACCATCAAAATTCAGAACCGGATCATGAAAGAAAAGAAAAACCATAAAAAAAAGGAAACGAAAGTGATTTTCCCCTTTTATTTCTCTTTTTCTCGCTCGAGGATCCCAACGACTAGAAATTGAAGGTTGACAGAGAGATAGAGATAGACGAGAGAGAGAGTGAGGAGTTCGGATGTAGTACCAAGCTGAAGAAATGGGAAAAGGAAATGGGTCTCAGAAATGTTGAAGGAGAGGAAATGGGTCTCGGGTCTCAGAAATGTTGAAGGAATTGAAGGACATGAATTGGTCTCTCGGGTCTCACAAATTTGCAGGTATCCCAAATAAAAAAAATGCTAAGTGGCGGGATGTGTAATTATTACTGCCTTTTTTTTTTCCTAAAGTGGCTCAATATACTAGTCTAGCATAATACTTTTTTATTACTATTATATTCATATGTTATGGAAAGGGGTATTTGGTGTAGTGAGAAGGTTGTCTTTGGTATGTCTTCGTCTTTGATCCTCAACTGGTGGTAACCAGATCGAAGATCTATCTTCGAGAACACCATTTTACCTTGTAATTGGTCAAATAGGTCATCTATCCTAGGCAGAGGATACCTGTTCTTAATAGTCAACTTATTCAGTTCTTTGTAGTCTATGCACATCCTTAGAGAACCATCCTTTTTCTTCACAAACAAGATTGGCGCGCCCCATGGCGAGAAACTGGGTCTAATAAAACCCAAGTCTAGTAACTCCTGTAATTGTACCTTAAGTTTCCTCAACTCTGCTGGGGCCATTTTGTAAGGTGCCCTAGACACTGGTTTCGTCCCTGGTGCTAGTTCAATATCAAATTCTATTTCCCTGTGCGGTGCCAACCCTGGTAATTCTTCAAGAAACACTTCTAGGAATTCACAGACTAACCTAGTCTCTTCTGGTTCCACTAGCACGACCTGAGTGGTATCCACCACATTGGCCAGAAACCCTACGCTACCTCCTTGCAGTAAATCTCTAGCCCTCAATGCTGAAATCATAGGCACTCAGGGTCCATGCACAGTGCCAACGAATACGAAGGGTTCCTCACCCTCAGGTTCAAAGGTTACCATCTTCTTCTTACAATCAATGGTTGCCCCATATCTAGTTAACCGGTCCTTCCCCAAAATCATATCAAAGTCAGTCATAACCAACTCTATTAGGTCAACCGACAACTCCCTACCATCCACCATCACTGGCAAGGATCTGACCCATCTCCCCAGTTGGTAGTAATGTCCCAAACCCCATAGCATAGTAATCACATGGCCTACACAGTCTATTAATAATCCTACTAGAATCATAAGATTGTGTAGCACCAGAATCAATCAACATAGTATAAGATATGTCAGCACTAGAAAGTTGACCTGTGACCACTATGAGACTAACCTCCACCTTAGCCTGTGTCAATGGAAATACTTGAGCTGGAGTCGAGCTGTCTGCCTTCTTTGGTTCTTCTTTCTTCATTCGTGGGCAGTCCTTCTTGAAATGCCCCACAATTCCACATAAAAAAGTAGGCCTTCGCTCGACACTCACCCAGATGACGTCTTCTACATCTGGCACACTCTGGATATGTCTTCCAGTTCTCATTGCAACCCTGGCGGCCCAATGGGTACACCCTAAGGCCTCCTATCAGGTCTAGGAGCCAAAACAGTATCTGAGGTCTTCCTTTTCTAGTCATTGGGGCCTCCGCCCCTACCTCATCCTATGAAGGGTAGTCCCATCCTCCTCATGTCCCTTTTGGCTGCGTTCTCGCGCCAGATCTTTTTCTCCGCACCCTCTGCAGTAAGGGCTCTCTCTACTACATGAGCATATGTCATGACTCCAGGTACTATAGTAATTCTGACATCCTGGGCTATCATAGGCTATAGCCCATGAAGGAATCTTTCCTTCCTTGTCCCATCAGTGGGCACCAAATCTATAGCGAACTTGGCTAATCTGTCGAATTTCAGGGCATATTCGATCACCGACATATTCCCTTGTAACAGTGTACTGAATTCTTCGACCTTTTCAGCTTTAACGACCTCATTATAATACTTCTCATTGAAGAGGGTTTGGAACTCCTCCCAATTCATTGTTGTTACATCCATAGTCTGGGCCATCACCTCCCACCAGATTCGGGAATCCTCCTGAAACATGTACGTGGCACAAGCCACTCTTTCATTGCCCACCACCCTCATAAAGTCTAGGATGGATGTAATCATGGCCATCCACTATTCCGCCTTAAGTGGATCTGCAGTACCCTCAAAAAATGGAGGGTGTTGTTTCCTGAACAGTTCATACACTAACTCCCAACAATTCTCTAATTCTATCTGCTGCTGTACGGGCGGTACTGGAACAGCAGAGGGGACCCCTGATGTAGCGTTCCCAGCCGGAACCTGCTGTTGCCTCAACTCATGAATCTCTTCATCCTGTCTCTCTAGCCTAGCTTGTATATCAGCAAGCATCTGTTGCCAGTTCTCAGGGACTGGCGGAGGGTTCTGACCCTGGTCATTACTTCCGACCTGATTCTCAGCGCCGGCTGGCTCATTAGATTTCCCTAGAAACATACTTCCAAGTCTATCTGGAATCAATGACTCGGCTTATCAGGTAGTAATAACAATATCTCACACCAACCCACGGTTCAAAAACTGATCAAATAAGCATCCACATGCATTGACAATGCTAATAAGCATTCCAGTATTTCACACATAACAATCATGTTAATAAGCAGAGGAATTCATGATCACATTTGAACAAGATGCTGATAAGCACATTCTTGGCATGCATACACATAACACAATGCTATTAAACATTTCCAATACTCAAGAGCAAGAAGAATGTTAATAAGCATTTCTTAGCATGCATAGACATTTAATGTAATGCCCTCCTAATAAGGACCATTACAATGTGTAGTTTAGATAGTGATTAACTCGCTAAACGAGTCATTTGTGTTTAAATCGTGTAATTAAACTAACCACAGGTTTAGGTACTAAAACTTCTGGTCACAAGTCAAAAATTTTATTAAAAGCATTTAACTCCCATGCATGGAATTCCATTATAATTAAAAATGGTTACAAACCCAAAAATGAATACAATAGCCAACCTAGGCAGAAAAATCAGGGTCCAACCATAGTTCCAACTGATAACCTCAGCCATAGTAGACGAGCAGGCCGCATATGTACACTCCACCCCTGAAGCTCTCCAACTCATGGCAGGTCCAACCTTTCCTTTCCTATACTTGCACCAACTAGCACCCGTGAGCCAAGGCTCAACAAGAAAACATAATCATAGATTTATAATTAACATGCCTAGTAATAATAATCCTACTCATGCATGCAATTAACCTAGCTCAGTGGCTATAGAGTCACACTAGAGCCTATTTCCATCTTTCATATAATCGGCCCTAGAGCTGGCCAAGATGGTCTGATGCTTAACATTTTGGGCGACCCCTAGGTGCATTCAAGCATATATCTCACTTCTGGATTGGCTTAACCCTATCAGTCAATGTTAATAAGCCGAGTCCATCAGTCTTTGACTGGTAAGTCAAGACCTTTAGATTTTGACTGATAAGCCGAGTCCTTTAACTCTCAACTGATAAGTCGAGTGCTTTACCTTTGACTAATGAGTCAAGTCTTTGTTTTTCAACTGATAAGTCGAATTCGTAACCTTCGACTGATGAGTCGAGTCCATAATCTTTGACTGCTAAGTTGAGTCCTTTAACCTTCGACTTATAAGTCGAGTCTGTAATCCACGATTGATGAGTCGAGTCTTTTCAACCTTCAAATGATAAGTCGATTCCTTTCAACTTTTGACTTATAAGTCAAGTATTTCAATCTGCGACTGATAAGTCAAGTCTATAGAACATGTTATAACCTTGACTATTAATAGAACATGTTATAACCTTAACATCCAGGTCCTTCATCAAATAACACAGAAAAATCTCCAGCTTATAAGCTGCACTTCCATAATCAAATATACAGATCAACAACCATAGGGTTACACAAGTGTTTAGTGCGCCCCCTTTTGTTCATATGGCATCCGAGCTAGTCAAGTGCTTAGTGCACCCTCTTTTGTTCATATGGAATCTGAGCCAGTCAAGTGCTTAGTGCACCCCCTTTTGTTCATATGGCATCCGAGCCAGTCAAGTGCTTAGTGCAATCCCAGGGTGGCCCAGCCATAGCAGCCTGCGCTCAACGAGCATAACGCCAGTCTTGGCTCATAAGACGAGTCTTTTATATTCTTAACTTATAAGTTGAACCTTATAGACCCCTGACTTATAAGTCGAGCCTTTAAGACCCTCGACTTATAAGTCGAGCCTTTAAGACCCTCAACTATAAGTCGAGCCCCTTAACCTATGTATGCCCTCGACTAACAAGTCAATCTTTAATTAGATACAACAACAGATCCTCGTCTTATAAACTGAGCTTCATTTCCATAACAAACAATCATATAATACATTTATCATAGATACAGATACAATGCATTACAATACGTTAAAACAGATATACACAGGCATAATCATAATCATGTGCAATTATAGGGCCAACGCCCAAATCAATACTGTGTTCAGCATTCGGGCCAAGCCCTAATCATGTATATCATATTCTGGGTGCAATTTTCTTACCTCAGGTCCGAGTATAGCGTAAAAATAAGAACGAACCCTCAAGAACGATCCTGATTCCAAGCCCTTAGCGATAACATAGTCACAACCATAATATAAAATCCTATTAACAACGAGCAAATAAAGGCTTCCAGACCGAGTCCTAGCCTCCGGGACATCGAATTCTACTAAACGGGGTAGTAGGATTGATCCCGAGCCCTCAGGGTTGAGTTCCCTCACTCAAACATCCTCTCAGTGCTCAAAAGTCCTTAAGTGTCGTGGCCCCACGTACCTGTGTTGTGGCCTGCCCAAGTCAGAGGCCTCAGCCTTCTCTTTCACTAAACATGCGTCATGGCGCACCCTCGCGATAGCACCCTTCCTGGCCCCTTGGGTTCAAGAGGGCCGCAACACTCCAAGAACAGGGCTGCGGCACGACTCTTCGAACCCAGAATTCTTGGTTTTTCCTTCAGCCAAACCCAACCAAAAATCACCCCAAATCAAACCTAGAATCTCAATTCAATCCCCATAGCAGATATGACACTTTTCCAGCAATAAATCCTAACTCAAAAGTTGATGGAAAACTTATAAAAATCCAAAATTCAGTCCAAACCCAAGGTCCTAGAAAAGCTTCAATTAACAGAATTTAAACTTAGAATTTAGAGTGATTTCTTAACTCCAATGGCTATCTTATGATCCCAAGTTGCTCCTAGCTTAATCCTAAACACCAAATCTTCAATTTTCTAAGCTTTGTTCCTTCAATTTCTCAAAGTCCCCAAGTCACCAAGGAGAGGAAGAGAGGGTTACGAAAGAGAGAAAACTTTTCTTCTTTTCTTTATTTCTCCTTGTTCCTAAGGTTCCAGCTGCCTAAACCAAGCATATCCCTTTTTTTCCAAAATTCCCTTATATTTAACTTAAATCCTCTAGTGACATCAAGGGAAATTTCTTCAATTGCCACTTCCCGTAAATCCTCGAGTGTTCCTCTAAACCCCAAAGTATCACAAAGTAATAACCATTTTAATCCCCCATTACCCGATAACCATGGTAATGTGCTAAATTGCCAAAATACCCCTAGGCTCTTCCCGAGCAGGGTATTTAACCTCGTTGTGACTTTTTCCCTAACTTGCTCGCTAGAATCGCCTCGCGTCGAGTAAACCAAATATATCCACATAATGATGTGGTGTCAATCACACACACATATATTTACAACTATACACTCAACGAGTCAAAATTACTAAAATCCCCTGCTAATAAGAAATGGGCCCACGCGCATATTTAATATTTCTAAACATGCAAACATAATTATATTATAATATAATTCACATAATGACATGCTCATAATACATTAGCATACAATTAACACAATTATTGCCTCCCAGCCCCCTAATCTAGGCACTAAGTCATATTAGGGAATTTGGGATGTTACATTTAATGATGCTAATAAGCATTTTCTTTCAACATGTAACTGTGCTAATAAGCACATCCTCCACCCACTTACAACAGTCAAGGGGCCTTGCCCTCTCAGAATAACTTGATGGATCCAAAATGGGTATGTTTTAAATATTTATATCGCAAGCGCACGAATCGTTCATATAGAATAGTGATTGTGTAAGCAAGGATGTCGAACCCAAATGAGTTGTCTAAAATAAAAAAGAAAACTATTTTAAACCAAAATTAATAAATTCTAGCCTAGCTCCAAAGATTGATGAGATTTAATGTCATGAACAAAAATAAAATATTTAAAATAAAGCTATTTAAGAGAATAAAAATGAACCAATAATGATTTGAAAATAAGTGTTAAAAGAAAGATTATTATGATACTAGAATCCACAAAATGTAAGCTTAATAATACTTATTAGTATATTGATTCCCAAGTTTTAGTGATAGTTAAAATAAGACAAACTATCATTTTCCAAATAGATTTACAATTTTAAGCACAAATTATTTCTAAAAAGATAGGATTTTTCTTCACTTTTCAAAAAAGTATAATTTCAAAGTATTTAATGGAATCAACCTAATGAAAAAAAAAATCAAATAACATTATTTATAAGGCAAAACATAATATTTTTGTTCTAAGCATTGGATGTGTACAATTTAATGACACATCTTACACAAAGAATATTATGTTTTGCAAAATGAAGAACAAAGTGCAATATTATCTAACAATCCAAAATATGAGATATTAAAGATGAAAGACATATATGAAGAAGAAAAATCCATAAACTTTGTTGCATTACAAGGGAAATCAACATACAACATAAGTATTATCTAGTTACAAGTTGCTTCATTGTGATCTTAATAATCTTATGAAAAAGATTAGAAGCACATAACTAGAATAGAAATTACAAAACAAACAAAATACATACTTGGAAATGCTCTTGAAAAACACTAAAATGGAAGAGAGAATGGTAGAAAAGATGATGGTTACCCAAAAATTAAGCACCCCAAAAATGGTCTTGAAATTCCATATATATAGCCAAAATGAGAGCATTAAAATAATCAATTAAAGTTAATTAAATTGATTAGATTAATTAAATTAATAATAATATGGTAAGTAGGGGTAAATTCTAGGGTGTTATGATGAATTTTGTAATGAATTACTAAAAATTGGCATTTTAGGGACAAGAGGACAAAATGGGTTGAAGAAGTGTGAGAAAGGTGGCTTGGTGGGTTGTGGCAGACGGTTGGAACAAGGGGCCAGGTGGGCTGGAGGCGTGTTGGGCCCAAGGGCTGTTGAAGAGGCAGGCTTTGGGTGGGCCTGGGCTCCTGAAGGGGCAGGCTCGTGGGGGTGTAGCAGGAGTGTTGGGTCGAGTGGCTGCTGAAGGGGCAGGCCCAGGGGTGCAGCAGGAGTGTTGGGCCGAGTAGGGCAGGCAGGCCTAAGGGCTGGGAGAGGCAGGTGCACAGGTTGGGCCTGGCTTTTCAGAAATGCCACCTTTTTCCTTTCTTTTTCTAGATTTCTATGCTTTCTTGTTTTTCAAGTACAAAATTGCAAAAAATTCCCTAACAAAATAAACATAAAATAAATCATAATAAAATATTTCACTATAAAATAAATCAAGTTAATTCTTTAAAAATATTAATTATAATTTAATTTATATTTAACAGTTAAGTTTAATAATATAACATTTTTTTACCTCAAACTAAACAATAATAATTCAAATAATTAATTACAATATTTTACAACAAAATAACGATAAAAACACAAAAAAATATAGAAAATCAAAATAAACCCAATAAATTCAAAATTACTTAAAAACTTAACAAATCAATTAAAAACTCAAGAGCTAAGCAACAATTAGCATATAAAATATGGTAAAATAACTCTATTTTGTATAGTTATCATAACTCATGCTTCTTATTTAAGCTAGCAGGTAAAGCATATATAGTTCATTTAAGCAAATAGACACATAACTATGTTAATAGTTACCCAACCATGAGTCAAGCTTGTCTTTAGCAGTGAGTGTACATGCCCAGTCCTTCATCAGGAACCCTTAAACCTTGGCAGCTCTGATACCAAGTTGTAACGCCCTAGTAATTAAGGATCGTTACCAAGTGTGTTTTAAAATTAGTGCTGGACTTGCTAAACAAATCATTTGGACTAAACATGTGATTAAGCCACTACGGTTTAGGTATTTAAAATTTGGTCAAGTCATAAACATTTTCATTAAACCAAAAACTTGTTCTTTAAACAGGATCCCCAAAATACAAGTTTAAAAGTCGATTACAACACTAGGGTTACAAACTAAGCCGACCTAGGCGGCAAAACTGGGTTCAACCCTAGCTTCCCTTAGCTTATTAGTCGTGGTGGTCAAGCGAACTACATATGTACACGGCACTGCTATCGCTCTCTAACTCATGGTTGGCCAAGCTTTTCCTTACCCTTACCTGCACCACAAGGCACCCGTGAGCCAAAAGACTCAGCAAGAAAACATATTCAACAATTCATGGAGTAATACATCAAACTAAGCAATAATAACTGAAACTAGCAAAACCATTATACAGATCAGCAACCATAGAGTTGCACAGTTGCATGTTGCACTCTCTTTCAATTTGTTTGGCATCTGAGCCAGTCAGGTGCTTGGCTCACCCCTAAGGTGGCCCAACCATAGTGGCTTGCACTCCACATGCATAATGCCAGTCTCAGCACTTAAGCCGAGTCTTACAGGTCCTCGACTTATGAGTCAAGCGTCCCAGATCCCCAACTTGTAAGTCGAAGCTTAAAGACCCTCGACTTATAAGCCAAGCCTCTCAAATCAGACATACCCTCAACTAATAAGTGGGACTTTAACTAGATACAACCACAAATCCTTGGTTTATAAACCGAGCCCTCTAGTCACAGCAGCCAATCACGTAATCCATTTATCATATATGTATAGATACAATGCATTATAATACATTTAAACAGACATACATCGACATAATCATAATCATGCATATTCACATACCCAACGCCCAAATCAAGATTATATTCAGCATTCAAGCCAAGCCCCAATCACGTATATCATATTCAGGGTGCAGTTTTCTTACCTTTAGTCCAAGCACAAGCAAATAAATAAGCAAGAACGACTCCCGAGAACGATCCTCTCCCAAGTCCTAGCGGTAACCAAGCCACAACCCAAAAATAACATTCTCATCATAATTCGATACCATGATAGAGCCTCAGGACCAATCCAGTGCTCTCAAGACCTCCAATTTCCCTAAATAGGGTAGCTAAAAGTCCCCCCGAGCCCCTGGGCTCATGTGCTAAAAATACAAAATTCAAGGGCCCTGAAATTGGCCTAGTGCCACAGCACAGGCACACAGGCGCCGCGACGCACAACCATGGCCCCTTGCCCTGGTTCATCCCAGCGCTGTGGCACAGAAGAACACGGCCGCAATGCCCCTTCACGAACCCAGTAAAACTAGGTTTTTCCATCATTTTTCCCCTAGCCAAAGCTCTCAAATCTTGCCCCAAACTTGTCTAAAAGTTCCAGATGAGCTTAAAATCACAAATAACACATAATAGACAGTGCCAACACCTCAAAAACCAAGCCCAATCTCTAACCCAAATAAAAACCCAACCATAGCTTATAATTTTGATGAAACTTAAACCATAGCAGGAATTAACCAAGAAAACAGAGTGAACTTCTTACCTCAATTTTTTAATTCAAGCTTTATGGTGCTACTAACCAAATTCCCAGCTTCAAGCCTCAAATTTCCAAGCTAACTCCCTTCAAAATTCAAAACTTCACCCAAGTAATGTGAGGGAGAGAGGATGAGGTGCTGAGAGTGTTCTAAGCATTCCACTAGCTTCTAAACTCTCTAAGTGTTACTTCTCCTTAGGTTAGGAACGACCAATTTACCCTCAGCCCATTACCCATTCTCCAAAGCTCATAAGGGTAAATGAGTCTTTTACCCCTCTTTTTCCTTGCTAACCATAACCAATGCCTTGCAAATTCCCGTGATCTCTAATTCCCTCAAATGATTACAGAATAACTCCCCATTATCCGATAACCCCCGGTAATGTGCTAAATTACTAGAGTACCCCTAAGTTCACCCCGAGCCGGGTATTTGACCCCGTTGTGACTTTTCCACTAACTTGCTTACTAGGATCGCCTCGCGTCGAGTAGCCCAAATATATCCACATAATAATGTGGTCTCAATCACACAGACGTATAATTGCAATTATACCCTCAACGAGTCAAATTATTAAAATGCCCTTTTTATAAGAAACGGGCCCACGCGCATATTTAATATTTCTAAACATGCCAGCATAGTTATATTATAATATAATTCACATAATGACATGCTCATACTATATTCACACATAATTAAAACAATTATTGTCTCCCACCCCCCTAATCTAGGCACTAGGCCATATTAGGGAATTTTGGATATTACACTGGCTCCCTGTCTAGTATGTGCCCGCGGCTGAGATCGAGGACCTGGATCATTAGCACATGCCCGTAGGACGTAAGTGTCTACTGACAAGGGAGGATTCTCCTACAATTTCCACAAGCTAGAGCATCTCTTTGTGGACGTGGAAGTGTAGGATGTCTAACTGGCGATGACATATGTCTTATTAGTGAGGCTATCATCATTCCATCTGGACTAACTAAATTAACCTGCCTTGGCTCTACCCCAATGTCCCGAGTTCTCTGTGCTCGGGGTTCTAATCGCAGCACATGAGGATTCACTGGGGTGTTTTGTCTCCGTAAACTTGTCCCAGCATGCCATGGTGGGTTGTTATGGGCATTCATGAGAATCTTTGCAAAAGGCACAGGCTGGGGGTCACAGTTCTGACCGGCCGACTGACATGTGGATGATGGTTCCTGTGATGACTTGTGGGTTGAGCACTTCGGTGATTTCACTCTGAAGGTATAGAGCTCGGAGTGGCGGTCCTGAAAGAACGACTGGGTTTGGACCAGTTATTCTTGTGGGACTTATGGGACCCACTTTGCCTCAATTCGGCATTAGCGTCGGTTGCAAGAAGGGGTAACCAAGCCAGGACCTCCTCGATCTGTCTGTTTGCCCTAACGAGATGGCTCCTTAATTGGGCATTCTCCATCTCGATGGCTGTTAAATATCCTGGATTAGGATTTGGTGGGAGTGACGCTGAACTCCCAGTGTCATCTTGGTCCACCGGTTGCTTCCCAAGACGTTGCTGAACATCTGGGCCCTTTTCAGTGGGAATAACTGTATGATGTGCCTCTTGCCCACCAGGTTGTTCCATTTCATTGTCATGCATCGATTGAGTAATCACCATGATGAACGTCGAATGAAACTCGTAAAGCACTAGTTGCTCTCAATGAGAGCACCAAACTGTTGACGCAGTTTTTCGCCAACAATAGATTTAGAAATCTAATAAGAGTATTAGTGCTTATTTAAAAACCCTAATGAACTTATAAGAAACCTTTCGTACACACACAATTTTACGTGCTTCAGTGATTAAAATTCACCTAGTCCACGAGACAATATTATTGCTTTTCTCTCACATTTTCTGCAGAGTTTCAGTAGTACAAAAAAGGTCGTCCCCTTCCCTGTCCATTATCACTAATATTTATAGTGGAATTTCCTGGAAAGGTTGGGTAACTGTGTGCATAAATATGGTATACATATAATATAGATAATTCTCATTTGCATTGGGATATGATTGCATAAGGGAATATACTCCTGCTATCTCGGATAATAAATGATAAATATGAAATACAACTTGGGCATTAATGAGCGTATAAAGAGCCTCCAAGTCTCTTGGGATCCTTCAGTATGCGTTGTGACCAGGTGTCCATGAGATGAATATCTTCATTAAGCTGGTGATCAAAGATTATCCGAACCTTAGTTCGGATGAATTTCAGAGCGCCCAAAAGGGGATCTGGCCACTATATGTCTCAAACTTGACCGTTATCCTAAGAGGCGGCTTGATAATCACCTGAATGTCATATTTCCCAGGCCCAACTCAAGTTAATCACATCATCATTAACTAGATGTTTTATTCATCTGCTTTTTCCATATGTTCATCTGCCAACTGTACCCCAGCTGAGTGATTAAACTAGTGCTAATTTTTAGGGTACAACAAATGCTATATTATAAAATTAAGATCATGAAGGTAACATGTTATGTACTAAGTTGGAAAAACCAAAAGAAGCACTATCTTGTCTTGGCGTAGTCGTCTCGTGTTAGTGAAGAAATTAGTTAGCTGATGATACTTCTTCTCATGGCGGTCAAGCGAATTTGTCTACTTCAGACTCTGCATCTTCTTTGGGTTGTGATAAGTATAGTTTATGGTAGTTTTAGAGTGTGTTTTATTCTTAGTTTAGAGTCAAATTGTGAGTTTTGTACGGTATTAAGCTTGTGTTTGTTTTGTTTTTAGGTTTTTGCTATGAATTTTCTAATGGAGAGGAAATGAGCGGATTTGATGATGAAATTTGGTATTTTAGGAATCTTTGGCCATTTTGTGTGAATTTAGGAGAGCCAGGAATATTCAGATGACTCCAATGCGAAATGAAGGTGAAAAAGAAGTGAAATCAAGAAATTTGGAATAAGGAGTTGCGACTTGCCCTTACAAGTCGCGGTCTGCATGAAGACAGAGGTGAATCGGTGAGGGGATTAAGGACAGGCGAGTCGCGACTTTGTCTATCAAGTCGCGACGCCTAAGCTTCTAGAGGAGATAGAAATTCACAGAAAAAGGACACGGATGGCGACTCAGGAATGGGCAAGTCGCGACCCACCTCACTAAAATTTGAAAAAAAAAAGTGTTTAAGTACGATTGTTTTAGGTCATTTGTAGAAAGGACTTCTTGGCTGATGGGATTATTAGCTGTTTAACATTATTGATATATTTTTCTTTAGTTTTCTCTTAGTTTTTAGTAGTTTAATTTTATGTTTATGAACAATAGTTTTATTATTTTAGTCATGTCTGATATGAACTAAACATTTGTTCTAGGGTTTAATGTAATCACTTGGATATTTGTTAATTGTCTATGAAGTTTATATAATTTCTTCTGCTTCTATCCTTTATCTTTATGATTTGTGCTTAATGTGTGTGGATAATTGATCATTATTTATATGATTTATGATTTTGATTCGAGATCTGAGAGGGGGGAGTTGAATATTCTATAATCATATAGCATAAAATGCACATAGGACGTGTTATCCTAAAAATTGACATATCTGACATGGCATCAAGATTGGACATGTGGAGTAGACTGGGCAGACCCCTCGACAGGTTGATCGGTGTATACATGTGGGGTATACGGAAAGTTACTGCTCGTCATACAATCACCGGAGGCTCAACTGCTCGGTATGATGGACAACCAAACTTGGTCGGCGAAAAGAAGTTACACTCCCCATTAGAAGTCTGCAAGAATTGCCTGACCACCCACAGAGGACGCCGAACAGCCCTGAAGACTCGGTCAAGCTTCCTAACAAATAGGAATGTAGCTACCTGCGAGAATAAGGAAATATTTCCACCATCAGTTATGCCGTGTGCAGCCCCTGGGCTAAGATAGCATTATAAATACAAACCATCCACCACAGTGGAGGGGGTTCACGAAATTCGCCTACCGACCAGTATTTAAATACACAGCGGGCAACTTTATCTTCATAACTAATAGTTATTCTACCTTATTGTATTATCTTTTGCACATAAAAATCCATTTGTAATCCCTTTTTGATATTGTGTAAACCTTCAAGATTAATACAAACCTAAGAGGAAGTAGGTCATTACCAATCCTTGGGGCCAAACCTCTATAAACCCTGGTATTCTCTATTATTTACTGCTCATTGTTATTAGGTTCTTGGCTCATTTAATGTTCATTGATTGTTCTACTGGAAGCTCTCAAATCAATTAATTGGACTCTGCGTCAGTTGGCTAAAAAACCAGTCAACAGGACGGTAGTAACTTTAGGGTTTGTGTAGCATTTAGGGTTTTTATGCTTCATGCCGACTATATGTTAAAATTTATCACAGATATTTTGAATGTTTGCATATAGGTTGAGATATTTTTGTCTTGAAAAAGAATTAGGATTGTTTAAGTTAACCCGCTATTAGGATAGAAATTGAAGAATTATATGACTGATTAGTAAGATTAAAGGTTGAAAAGTTGATGAAGTTAATACCCTAGATTTTTAATTATTGAATCAATTTTTATAATTTCATAGTTTATTTCAATTTTTAGTTTTAGGTTAAAAATCCCTCTATTTTAGTCAACCAAATAGAAAGCTAGAATTGGATATTGGTACTTGATTGATAGTCTTTATGGGAATGATTCTTATTTACTGTCTATATTACTTGAGTCGATTGTGTATACTTGTGCATTATATTTTCGCTATCAAGTTTTTGGCGCCGTTTTCGGGGACCATTTAATCAATATAAAAAAATAATTGATTCTTGTTCTACTTTGGCTTTTCTTTAACAATTTTTTTGACGTATTTCTCTACTTGTTTCTTAATTACAGAGTCAATTAGTAAATGTGATGTCAAGGATTGGAGCCACTAGTACCTGTGGATCATGAAATTTAAAAGACCCGCAAGAGAAATAGAAGGCAGAAATGGTTAGAGAGAATGGCTCAAATGTCGAATATTGGGGTAAATAACGTTGTTGATGCTGCTGAAGCTAATCCACCATAAAGAAACTATGTACTCCCAACTATTACAAGGATACATTGCTGCATTCTTCCGCCTATTGTAGAGGCGAACACTTTTGGATAAAACCCTCTATTATTCAGATGGTTCAGAATTGTGTGCAATTTGGGGGGATGCCTAATGAAGATCCTAACCTAGACATCACCAACTTTTTGGAATAATGTGCTACATTCAAAATGAATGGGATGAGTAATGATGCAATGAGACTATTCCCATTCTTTTTAAGGGACAGAGCTAAGAGCTGGTTGATCTCATTGCAAGGCAACTTGATTACTACATGGGAGGACCTTGCCCAAAATTTTCTTGCCAAATATTTTCCTCCTACTAAGTTCGCCCATTATTGAGGAGAAATTAATAGCTTCCATAAACTGGATGGAGAATCGTTGTATAATGCTTGGGAAAGGTTTAAGGAATTACTTCAAAAGTGCCCACATCATGGTATTGAGAAATGGATGCTGGTCCATACTTTTTATAATGGTTTGGGCAGAAATACAAGGATTATTATAGATGCAGGAGCAGGAACAGCCTTTATGAGTAAAAGTGCAAATGAGTCTCATAATCTGTTAGAAGAAATGGCCATGAACAATTACCAATGGCCAGCTGAATGAGAAACTAAGAAGGTAGCTGGAGTTCTTGAGGTTAATCTGATTGCTATGCTTACTGCACAAGTGGCGTCGTTAACTAAAAAACTACATCAGAATAATATATCCTCTCAGGCTATGCAGGTGCAAAATAAGTTTCTCTGTGAGATGTGTAGAGGTTCGCATCCTAATGAACAATTTCCGACTGCTTCCAGTTGCTCTGATGATGTCAACAATATGCCTTTAGAGCAGGCACATGCTATTGGGAATTTTCCAAGACCAACAAACAATCCGTATTCCATGTCTTATACTCCAACTTGGAGAAACCATCCTAATATGTCTTAGAAAAATAATCAAGGAGCACAACTGCCATACCCACAAAATCAGCCTCAATATCTACACCATCACCCAACATATGGGCTAAATCCTCGACCGTATTATGATCCTTGCCAAGCAATGCCACAACACTCAGCACTGCATCCTCAAGTGAACCCACCAAAGCATAGTCAGACATGTTGAACTAGTTTATGACTGAAACTGTTGGGAATAGTGCCCTTATAAAAATTGTAGTTGATAAATGTTTTAAATGAAATAAATAATTGAATTGAATTATTATATATATAGACTTTTTACCCAAAAAATGGCTCCTGATGACGTGGCAAGAATTTATTACACGTGGTTGGCACATGGCAGCGTTGAAGTGAAGGGATGCTGTTTGCCTATCGACCAGATGTCTATTGCGTCATCAGATCTCGCAATTAGATGCGACCAGTCTAGTCGCACGCTTTAGTTTAACTCCTTTAAGATATGTAATCTTATAATAACTACATTTATTATCTTTTCTCTTTGTTGCCTTAATACGCTGATATTAAGGATAATTAAGGCCCATTGGCCATGTAACCCCCTTGAGCCTATAAGTATACTTGAGAGGGCTCAAGGAAGGGACTTTTGACTTTTGAACCTTAAACTTGAATACTCATAGAAAGAACATAGTGTGATTATCCACCGAAAAGTTGTAATTCTCCTAAGGCTGGTGAAACTCAAGAACCCTAGTTCTTTGATCACGGCATTAGGATTCAACATCAATAAGAACACTAAGTGGACGTAGGTTATTACCACACAGTTGGGGCCGAACCACTATAAATCATTTGTGTCACCTTCTTCCCATTTGATTTCATTCTTGATTTCCTTTTTGTTTCTTTGTCGTAATTTTATCTTCGTGTCGTTGGCTAAATCGAGGGTCAACATTCTGGTGCTTTCACTGAGAGATTAGTCAAGAAGCTTAAAGAAAATAAAATTGGCAAAGACATCCAAGAAAGTTGGACAGGCTGCTGGCGTTGCGTCATCTCAACCTCCTCCTCCAAATGTGGCTGAAAATGAACCACACTTGGATTTTGAAGAGGAGGAAATGGATTCCGAGACGGTGAGAGCAACACTAGGCGTGTTGCAGGATGAGTTGGCCAGTCTGAGGGCCAATCAGGAAAAAGCGGCAGAGACCTTGGTGCTGCAGCAAAGGGAGATTGAGCGTCAACGCCAGGAGCTAAATGAGCGGTAGAAAAAAAATGGACCATCGGCAGAGAGATGCCACGACCGCTCTTGAAGCACCCATTCAGTTGGCCAGAGGGCATGCTGCGCCGGCCTCTCAACCAGATCAACCACCAAGTGCACCACCAAAAAGGGCCCCAAATCCTCTGATCCACCCAGCATGCCCACAAAGGACAGAGCAGCCACCTATTGCTCAGGATGATGTCCTAATTCTGGATCCTGAGCAACAGCCACCATCTTAGGCTGGTCGCGGCAATCCCTAGCGCCAGAGGCAGAATAGGGCCGGGCAGCCACCCCGTAGCCCTAGACGACCTGGGGACGATGAGCAAAATCCACCGAGTAGGGGGCAACGTCCTTCTGCCAACAGATGGAATAACGAGTCAGGCTCTGCGGTCAGGGCCCCCCATGGCATAATAATGCACGGGGACCCACTGACCAACGCAGGCCTCCCCCTGACACTCGGGAAATGCCAGCCAGAGGAGGAAACAGCGTGACCAGCCAGTCACGCCAAAGTCGGCCACATTTTAGGGACGGCCATGACTACAATGAGGATGATTCCGATAGGGGGAATGCTAGTCGAAGGCATGAAGAAAGAGGTGGAGACAGGAACCCCCCACCAAGAGACAATAGGCCTATAAGCCATAATGCTGGGGGGCAACCCAGACAGCATAACGTCTTTGATCGGCTAGGAGTTAGCGAGCAAAGGCCCAGGGATGATGACTTGAGAGACGTACTCAAAGACAAACGTGAAAGGCACGATGAGTACCCTCATCCAGCACCAGCAATCCCAAACGTAGTTCAGGCTCAAATTGATGCTCTAAACCAGGCAGTACAACATCTTGTCGGGAGCCGAACATCTCACATAGAGTACGACCGGAGGAGAGGCACTCCGTTTATGCAGAGGATTTCTGTGGCAAAAACCCACATTAAGTTCAAAATGCCAGTACTTCCAAACTTTGATGGGTATGGGGACCCAGTATCTCATGTCAACAAATTTAAGATACACATGGATATTCAGAAGGTGTCAGACGATGGACGCTACAGGATCTTCCCTGCCACACTATCTGACACCGCCGAGGAGTGGTTCTTTAAATTCTCTTCTGCTAGTATAGTATCTTGGGAAATGTTCGTGAAGGAATTTTTCGGACAATTCTATGCGGGTCGCGTACACCCCACTGAGGCCAACCAGTTGGTCGTGATACACTAAAAGGAGGGAGAGCCCTTAAAGTATTATGTCCAGCGTTTCATGCGAGTAGCAGCTAGAGCTAAAACAGTGGGTGATGAGGGAAAGATGATGGGCCTAACTACCGAGGTTAGACGCCATTCCCTTCTCTGGAGCAGCCTGAGAAAGAATGGGGTAAGAAGTACCCAAGAATTCTTGGATTGAGCTAATTGATACATCAAGCTCGAAGATGCGGTTGCCAATGAAGGGAAGTCACCCACGAAAGATAAGGGACCGAAGGAAGATCCCTCCAAGGCTGCCAACGAGTTGGATAAACCCAATGGCAACGGTAAAGGCAACGGGAACAGAAATGGCAGAAATGGTGTGAAAAGGGCAAGCAATGAGCCGTCAACATCTAAAAATAAATGCCCCAAAGGCAATAGATACGAGCCAAGATTCACCAACTATACGGACCTTGTCGAGCAAAGGTCTATCAAGCGACCAGCTCTAATGTCCCTTATAATCGACCAGCGCCTATAAGGAAGGATATCTCCAAGAGAGATACGACAAAATTCTATCGTTTTCACAAAGACTACGGACATGACACCAATGAGTGTAACCAGTTGAAGGACAAGATCGAGTTCCTGATCAAGCAGGGCTCGCCCCGACAGGATTGATTAAGTTCCCAGTTACAGCAGGACTTGCACCTGCAAACAGGACATTACCCACTACTTTCATAGTAGTTTATTTTCCTTCAGCGTATAATGCTGTAATTGGAAGGCCAATTTTGGTCGACCTACGAGCCGTTACCTCGATATGGCACCTTGCCATGAAATTCCCAACCGACGCAGGGATAGGGTGCGTGTTGGGAAACCAGGGGGAAGCGAGAGAGTGCTATAACACCTCAATATCTAAATCAAAGAAAGGTGTATTGAGGGAAGCTGTCGAGAAAGAGTTGCATATGGCCAGTGATATGCAAACCCAATCAGGTGATTGTGTCACCAAATAGGGTGTTGCCCAAAGTGAGGACAGAGATTTGGATCCTTGCTTTGGGGATTTTGATGAAGAGATAGGACCCATCGAGGACCTTGAAGAGGTCCAAATAAATGACGCAAATCCGACCAGGGTTATGAAAGTCGGTAAAAACTTAGAGACAATAACGAAGCAAAGGCTGGTGGAATTTTTAAGAAAGAACCAGGAAGTCTCTGCCTGGTCACATAAAGACATGGTTGGAATAGACCGCGTGGTCATTAGCCACGTGCTGAACATAGATAAGAGTTTTCCACCAGTACAACAGAAAAGGAGGCTGCTCGACAAAGACAGATCAAAAGCTCTAAAGGAAGAAGTTGAGAAGCTAAAGGAGAATGGATTCATCCGGGTTGCATTTTATCCATCCTGGGTCTCTAATCCCGTATTGGTTCCAAAGCCAAATGGCAAGTGGAGAACATGCGTGGATTTCACATACCTTAATAAAGCTTGCCCTAAAGATTGCTTTCCACTCCCTAGAATCGACCAGCTAGTCGATGCCACTGCAGGGCCTGAGATCCTGTCATTCATGGATGCGTACTCCGGCTACAATCAGATCAGTATGCATCCCCCTGACGAGGATCACACTAGCTTTCAGACCGATACAGGGCTCTACTGTTACAAAGTAATGCCCTTCGGTTTGAAAAACGCTGGTGAGACTTACCAGCGACTAGTCAATCACATGTTCAAGGAGCTGATTGGAACAAACATGGAGGTATACGTCGACGACATGCTGGTTAAGTTGAAGAAGGCAGAAGGACATATATGGGACTTGCAAGAGTGCTTCAACATCTTGAACAAATATCAGATGAAGCTGAATCCCCTTAAGTGTTCCTTCGGAGTTGGATCAGGGAAATTCCTGGGATTTATAGTAAACTCACGAGGAATTGAAGCCAATCCCGAGAAGATCAAAGCCCTGGTCGATATGAAATCGCCAACAAAAATCAAAGATGTTCAAAGCTTGATCGGAAGAATTGCTGCTCTCACTAGATTTATTTCTAAATCGACAAACAAATGCATCCCATTTTTTAATCTACTCAGAGGAAACAAGAAATTTGAATGGACGGAGGAGTGTGAACAGACTTTTCAAGCCTTAAAGACTCACATGTCGTAGCCACCAATTCTATCAAAGCCGGTTGATAAAGAAACTTTGTTCATCTACTTGGCGATCACAGAATACGCTGCTAGTGCTGTCCTAGTAAGAGAAGAGGAAGGCGTGCAAAAGTATGTTTATTATGTAAGCAAGAGGCTAATCTGCGGTATTCACCTATTGAAAAATTAGCCTATTTCCTGACCTTAGCCTCCAGAAAATTGCGGCCATACTTCCAAGCTCACCCAATCACAGTTTTGACCGACCAACCTCTACGGCAAGTTCTTCAGAAACCAGAAGCCGCAGGCCGATTGTTGAAATGGGCGGTTGAACTTAGGCAGTTTGATATCTCTTATTTACCAAGAGAAGCAATAAAAGGACAATGTAATGACCCAACTAATACTAAGACTTTGGACCATTACTATAAATAGACACTTGAAGAAAACATACATACGAAACATTCATAACATTATTAAAAACTAAAATGTTGGAATTCATATATTCGGGGTATGGGATCCCATTATTTGAAAAATAAAACATAACTTTAACTTAATTAAAATTGTTTACAAAACCAAGTGCGGAAAATACATCGAAACATAATTAAAAAAAACTGAAAATAACATCGTCCTCAAATCATTCACGTAGTCCACCGAATCCATTCTTCCTCAATACACAACCCCAAGCTACCAAGAATCCTCCCGCTGCCATAACTATTTTCCTGCATACATAAAAATAAAGGAATGAGCCTAATGCCCAGCAAGGAAAATCTACTAATAACATAAAACATACACATAAACTATATCATAAACATATACTATAAACATATGTCATTTACTACTACAATGGCCATTATACTACTTGGGGCTTGTAAACTAAACAAGTCATATGGCTAATAGATTGGTGGGACTTGCTAGCTAAGCAAGTCATATGCCCATAATTTACTAGGGCTTGTTAGCTATAGAAGTCATATGCCCAAAGTCTATAAACATATTATACATAATGTAACATAACATAAGATAGCATAACATATCATATAAACATATAAATGCTATCCTATTTTCCTTACCAATACCGGGATTTGAGAACAAGGACAGTATTTGGAACACTCCTAAAACCAATAATAAGAAGATGAGTATTTCTAAAAGAAAGAGATGATCAAGAAATGAACTAAACCACCAAAATGAAACTTACCGAAAAGAAACTTTAAGTTCAAAGAACTTAAATACCTAACCAAGAATGGAAAACAGCGAGTTAGGATCTGAATAAAAACTCAAGAATTAAACTGAAATGAACTTAAGATTAGGAATACCTTTGAATGTACTAGAACCGAACTACACCTCGATATTGGAAATACACTATTTATCTTACTTCCCAAGTGTTTATAAAGCCTAAGATGATAAAGCTTTGTCAGAATGATCAGGCTGAGAACAATTGTTTTGGGCACTCAATGATATATATGGCTGGGGACATAGTTTAATAGTTATAGAATCTATACCGTCTTATAGATTGAATAATGGTTCCTTATTGGGTTTCCTTTTGGAACTGAAAAGGTTATGAGCACTCACGTCGCAAATTTGTTGTGACACATCTTCACTAGTCAAGTAAATGGTACACTAGGAACTAGATATAGCTAAAAGGGTAAAACGATAATTTTATTCCCTTTTAATTATGAACCATTAAAAGAGGATTAACGTTGTATGTAATGATTACATCAATAGACACTTTATTCTTTAGTAAAATACTCTGTAAATATATGTCTATAATTCAAAATGGATATGGAAAAGGGTGGCATTGGCTCAACAAGACTACATCTCAAGGTTCGAGTTTAAGGTGCTCTTCATTAGGCCTTAGCTAGTCTAGGTTACATTTTCATGTATTTTTTGCAAGTGTTGTAATTTTTCTAAAAATACCCAAAAGTTACCAACCCGCTTTTATTTACTTACAATAAATGTTTGAATAAGATTAAAGTGTTTCATATTTTTTCATGCATTATAACATGTCATTCATATACCCACACAATATGCAATGAAAATGTATTACATTTGTGTAGAAACATACTATTAGAAACGCCCTATATTTTATTATATGTTTATTTATGATAATTCATATAATAATAAACTAAGTCTTAATTAGTTAAGATGGTAAATCAAAATTAAAGTTGTCTAATTTGTTATTTTAATGAAAAATATTTTATTAAAATAAAAATGATATTCTCTTAATTAAAGCAAAATTAAAATTAGAATTAAGGGAACAATTTTTAATTTTTTGCTTAATTAGATTAGTAATTATTAGAATATCATTTGGTAAAAATAATTAAATTTATTTTTACAACTAAATTAAAAAATATTGATTTTTTTTTAAAAACACACTTTTAAAAAATAGTGAGTGGGAGAGAGAGTTATGACAATAAGTCTCATGGTCTCCATTATTGGTTGAACACTGAGAGGCATAGGAAAGGCCTCGTGTCGCCTCCGTTTGCGGCCTCCCTAAGGAAAGGCTTCCGAATATGTTTATTTTATCTCAAGGTTGACTTCTCTTATGAGAATATAATTAGTGATGTATTTCAAGTTTGACTGACCCTAAGGCACACTCTTGAGTTAAGTCATTAATTGAAAATAATGGGTTACACTTCGAAGGTGTATCTAGGCTTTCGAGCACGACTAGTGCATATTGACCAAACTAGTAGTAGTTCATAAGTCAAAAGTGAAAAATGCATTTTTAAGTTTTCACTCATGAAATTGATATTGTCTCAAAATTAATTTGGAGTTAGTTTGACCTACCCCAAGGCTAGTCCATTAATTTATCGAGGATTAGTATATAATTTTTTTATGTGTTTTTTATAGGTTGCATTCATGCATCATGTTTACTTTTCCAAATAAAATATGGTATTTATTATATGTTTTAATTCATATATTTTATTTATTTATTTCCAACAACAATGCTTAATTCTCTTAATCCTGATCAAGTACTTGAAAACTTGGGAATTCACACACACCTCATTGATAAAAGCTTGGAAAAGATTCCATTTAGTCTTAACCGCATACGAAGATAGTATGAAGGGATTCACATTGTCTTTGGAACACAAAACTTGTACGGTGCGATCTATGATCTATCTCTAGAGGGTCCAAGCTTTTCAACCAGCTTTGATAAACATAAAAAATATGGTGAATGGATGAGATTGAATCACCTGGCACGTCAATGCATGTTATTGACCATGCATGGCGACATTAAATAAAGATACATGGTTATTGAAACTGCATACGAGATGTGGGCCTTGATAAAGAGTGATTCTCTGACACATGCTCGAATTTTAAAATACGGGGTAAATTCGATTTACTCAAAAACTCTTCTAAATATTTTGAATGGTTGATTCGAAATTATGCCACTAATATTACTTTTCATTTGTTCTTGTCTTCGGGGATGCATAAATCTTTTGAAAAAAGAGTAATTGCATTAAAACCAAAAGGAATAAGAAATGATGAAGACGATTGAATAAAAGAAAATATTAGTTTAGAAATTTATTTTGTTTATTTTAAAACAATTTAAAGTTTTTGTCATTTTGAAATAGTTGATTTTCATTATGAAAGAAACTAATAAGTTCTTTCTTTAAATTAGTTCTAGAATTCTTTCTAGAAACTATATTTTAGATTCCTTTATTTGATGAGTGAACAAGTTTAATATTTCTTTTGACTAATAAATTCAGTTGTTATTTTTTGAAATATATTTGTTCTACCTATTTCATCAATGATTAGAAATGATAATTATGAATTATTCATTATTGTGAAAATCATAGATTTAATAAATAAGACATATTATTCCAACAAAACTAAGTGAAACATATATGTGAATAATTTTTTTGATTGGTTTGTAATTAATTAGACACATAAAACAAATAAAAGACAGTCTTTTATTAGAACCATTCTCTGGTTCTCTCCCTGTTTATATAGTCTATTAACTAAAGTTAACCAAAAGACCTTTCTCTTATAAAGGCTCAAAATCACATAATCGTTTAGCTAATACATAGAGATGTATGTTGAACTTTTAATGTTCAAAGCTAAAAGAAATAATAAATACTAAGTCAATATTGATTGACATTTATATAAGATATGTTTATTTTTGTTGAATGCAAAGAAAATTTAGAAATTTTCATGCAACATTCAAAGTAAAGTCACTTAAAGAATTGTTTGATTTGATCAAAAGGAAGTCTAAACTCAAATTTGGAATTCAAGTAATTTGTATGTGAACTTGGAATTCAAACCCAACTCACATACAACTAGAATGCTAAGCAAAATTAGAATTTTAGAAATGGAATATAATCATATTAGATAAGATTAAATAGATAATGAGTGATCGTTATCGTCTTTATTATTTCTTTATATAAACACTTGTTATACTCTGTACATGTTTGAGTGTACAACATCAACGAATTAAAAGTTGGGATTCACAAGTGTTTATGTGAATAAATTGAAAGTTTTCCATAAAGTCATTTAGTGAAACCATTTAATAATCATAAAAGATTACAAAAGTGTTTTTATCTCTTAAATTCTACTTTAATGAATCATGATTATTATAATCACTGTATTTTTCTAGTTAAATTGTACTAGAAATAATGACTATAAGTCAAGTAAGCGAGTTACTGATAATTAACAATGATAAAACTAAAGAATATCAAAAATTATGTAAAGCATTATTGTAGTGGGAGCGTTAGTTAGTAACTACTCCATTACAAATATAAAGTTTATTTGGTTGTGTATAACACAATCTAACTATATTTTTCATTTACATACTAGTATGTAATGAAATATTTTAACAGAAAACAATGGTTGAAATACCATGAATCTTGAAATGGAATTTCGAATTCCTATGACATTTTGATTCTTGAACATCCAACTAAAGTTCATTAAACTTCAGTTTGAAACAGGGTATTCAAGATGAAGAGGAGAACAAAGGAAAGTACAAACTTTTCAAAGTAACGTTAATAGCCTAAGGCTATAAACAAAAAGAAGAATTTATTACTTCAATAAATACCTTCTACTGTAACCAAGCTGAAATCTGTTTACATACTCTTATCCATTGCTTTATGCATGGATTACGAGATTAATTTAAATGGATGTCTAAGTAGTCTTTACTGAATGGCTGACATGACAAAACCAGTTAAAGATCTCGTCTATTCTTAATATTGATAACGTTTTGATCATTGGGAATGATGCAGAGAAATTATCAATAGAAAAGAGATGGTTAGCTGAACATTTTTAAGTATTAGATTTGGAAAAGCCAAACATGTTCTATACATTCAAGTCTATAGAGACTGAAAGAACAATTTTTTGGCACTGTTTCAAGCGACTTATATAGATAAGAAGCTTAAATACTTTAGTTTACAAAAATCCAAGAAAGGTTTTTTTCCTTCCCGGTGAGGAGGGTGTATTATCTAAATAATAATGTCCATTTATTCTTTTACTAGAAACAAAGGACATGAGACAGTATTCCTACAACTCAGTGATGGACTGTTTAATGTATCGAATGTTATGTCTTCAAATTAAAATTTTTTAAACGATGGGAATGGTTAGCAGTTCTCAAGCCAATGATGGATTGAGTCATTGAATAATTATAAGGACTTAATTTTTTGAGTATCTTGAATATAATAGAGATTATATGTTTGTGTATTTAGACACTGACCTAAAATCCCAAAGGATAAACTTATTTTAAAACAGATAGAAATCTTCAAAGATTGATATCAAAATCAGTTTCCATATCTGTGGAGGAAACACATTAATTTGGAAATGTATTGGACATTTCAGAATTGTATGTTTCACCATAGAAGCCGAAATGTAACAGCTATGAGCAGTTAAATAGGCTATTTGATTTAGTTGAGTTCTTTGCCATTCTGGAAAGGGTTTTAGACTTGAATTAACTACTAGCATCTCATTGCAAAAGCAATGAAGATATAACTATTCTAGAAGAACTAGAAATCATGAGAGGGAAAAGCACATGAAATGAAGTATCATTTAATTCAAGACAATTTTACATAATTAATGTAATGATCTTGAGACAGTTTCAAAAAAATTTCTTGCAAAACTATTTGTAACGATTTGTTAGAAAAATTCGTCCAGGGTAATGTGAGTGACACATTGAGAGAGATGCCTTAATTTGCTTTAGGACAAGTGGGAGATTGTTGGGAATAGTGCCCTTAAAGAAATTGTAGTTGACAAATATTTTAAATAAAATAAATAATTGAATAGAATTATTATATATATAGACTATGCTTGATATTATGTTGATAATATTAAGTAAATTTCAGAAAATTCCAAAATTTATCTATGTGGTTTAATCTTATATTGGTATGAGAGGGTCGAGATTAAGATAATAAACTTGAAACAATTCGCACTAAAATAAAGTTATGGATTCTTTAGAATAATTATTTCTAGTACGGTTCGCTAGTATTATGAATACAAGTGACCTAGATCCGGGTCACTAATGTAGTATGACACTTTAGTGAATGTACTTTATATATAGTGAAATATAGAACTGGACCAGATGTGATTTGTTAATACTTGTTTAAACATCATTTCGTAGTATTAATCAATACATCCAACGATGATCATATACACGATGATATTAATCCTGAGGTTATTATGAACTCCTATATATGTCATCTAATCCTTTGATTAATGCGTTAATGTTTGTCAGAATGATTAGGCTAAGAACAATTGTTTTGGGGACTCAATGATATATATGGCTAGGGACATAATTTAACAGATATGGAATTTATACCTTCTTATAGATTGAATAATGGTTCCCTATTGGGCTGGCTTTTGGAAGTGAAAAGGTTATGAGCGCTCACATCGCAAACTTGTTGTGACACAACCTTCACTAGTAAAGTCACTGGTACACTAGGAACTAGATATAATTAAAAGGGTAAAACGGTAATTTTATTCATTTTTAATTATGAACCATTAATAGAGGATTACCGTTGTATATAATGATTATATCAATGGACACTTTATTCTTTAGTAAAGTACTATGTAAATATATGTCTATAATCATCAAGAGTTCAATCTCATATTTATAGTGGAGTAATCATGAGGTTAATAAATATGATTATTAAATCCAAGAGCTTTGATTAATAATCTAATATTTATTGGAGCTTGATATTATAGGTACATAGGTCCCCAGGGTGGCTCTATCAATACTATATAATGGTAAAAGTTGATATAAGGGTGAAACTATAATTTGGAAATTTGAGAAGAATTTTGTTCTTCGGGTCAAATATACAATTATATGATAATTAAGGTTAAATAATTAATTTGGAATTAATTATTAAATTTTTTAAAATATATTTATTTATTTAAATATAGAATTTTGAAATATATATAAATAAATAAAATTTTGAAATTAATTATTTTATTTGAGTGGGAGAAAATAAAATTGGTAAGTCAAAATAGTTTTTGATTTATTGAATTTCAAAAAGATGATGATAATGATGATCATAAATTTGAATTTTTAATTTAAAATTTAAATATTGAAATATGGTTGTGATCTTTTCCTTAAAAAGATGATACCATATTTTGTGGGAATGATTGATTTTAATTAAATAAATAAAGAAAAGAAAAATGCAATATTCCCTGAGAGGGAATACTGCTACACGCATGACACAGTCCAGGGACTGTGCCTTGCGTGTAAGAGAGTATTGATAAATTATCGGTATTATTTTTATTTTATTTATTAAATTAATTAATAATTTGAAAATAGATTTTTTCAAATTTGATAAGTTAGATATTACCTAAATCAATTCATATCATCATTATAATTGTATTATTATATTACTATTATTAGTATTATTATTATGAATAATAAGGTAATATATAATTTCTAATATATATTATGTGATAATAAGAAATAATTCATAGATTCATTTTCCATTCCATTCCTTCTTCTAATCAAAACCCTAGATAGCCTTATATGTGGCATTGAAGAAAAGATGAGTATGTGAAGATTGTTGGCAATATCAACAACATCAAAGGCAAGTAAGTCTCTAAATTATTACGTTCTTCAAGTTCTGGGATTGAATTAGTTTGGTGATTGGTTGAAAAGAGATTTCATTAGAATTTCAGGACAAATTGCTAGTTTATATTGTGCTCTTTAAGTTGGTATTGTGAGTTGCTTATTTCTGGGGTGTTCTTCATTTGTGGGAAGTAAGAAATTTAAGGGGAGGTGCTGCCGGATTTTGCTTAAAAACAAGAGTGAAACAAAATTAATTACCATGGGGCCAAGGAAGAACCCTACTAGAGTCGCTTCATCGAAAAAAGCTTCACGACCCTCTTCCTCTAGTGTCCTACTACCACTAGAAGCACAACCACCTCCACCACCACAGGAATAAGAACCGACCAAATTTATTAGTAAGGATGCTTATAGTCGATGGTTTAGGAGAGAGGGATGGAGTACCAGGATACCCGATACCCTCAATATCCCTATGACCTCATTCGCGCTGAAATTCAACGAAGAAATTGGAAAAAAATGTGTAGATAGGAATACGACGAAGGCCAATTGCTCTTTGGTATATGAATTTTATGCCAACTTCCTGGGCCAAGTGGATAGAAAAGCGTTTGTGAGAGGGGTAACGGTAGAATGCGACATTGACAACATCGAAGGACTATATGGGTTACCCATGTTGAGAATCGAAGATGACGAATATTATCAGTTGGCTTATTATAGTAAGGTGGATTGGAATGATGTGGCTGAAACCTTAGGCATTCCTGGCACACAGTTTGTTTTTAATGAGCGTGAGCCAAAGTATTTAAAGTGGCATCAAATGAACCAAATGGCTAAGGCTTGGACTTCATTTGTGAGTACTTGCTTAATGCCTAATACACATCTTTTTGTGGTCAGCTTCGATCAATGTCTTTTAGTATATGCGATAATGAAAGGTCTTACGATAGACATTGGTTGGGTGATCCACACGAGTATCAAGGATTTGTGTAAACTCACCACCACAACAGGCCTGGGGCATGGTTCCATTATCACTGATTTATGTGAGGTGTGGGAAGTACCCGTCTACCCTAGTGATATATATAGGAAAGCAATGAATCCTATATCTAGAGCTACTTTACATAATTTTCAACCACCCTCATTGTTGCCACCTGTGAGAAGACCTCGTGAGGCCTGAGAGGCAAGCGATGATGACCAAGACCATGAGCCAGCAAATGTTCAACCAGTCGAGCCTTAAAAGGAAGCACCAAGGCAAGTAGAGGAGGGGAGGATAGAAGCTTACCCTCAATTTCTAGAAATTGAGGTGCCACCAGATCCACACTTGGCAAGGATGGATTACATTATCCGGCAAAACCAACACACCCATAACTACTTGGGCAAACTTCATGATTATCATCAAGCCCAAGCCGACTAGCAAAATGTAGCGAGGATCCCGAATTTTCTCTTGTAATCTAAACGCTGCTGAACTTGCAGAAAACCTACATTGTCAAAACTCTCTAAAGCCTAATACTAGTGACTCGTGGACTAAGGCTAATTAATGCGCCAACCACATAAAAACGGTGATCTTATTTATTTCCTAGCCTTTCTTTATAGCTCTTATCTTGCAATATATTTATATTTTTCGAAAAACTCGATAAACATTTTGGTGCATTCATTGAGAGCTGAAGAAAGCTTGAATCAACCTTGATCATCTACGAAAATGGTGAACAGCAGACATACCGTGTTTGATCCTGCTCACTAGCAATAACAAGACAATTGAGAGCCATTGCGAAATCAGCCACTCCCTCAAGACAAACTAGAGGATGGGCCTTATCATGGGCCTCTGCCTGATGACTCCCAAACTTCAGAGAAGGGCGTGACTATGATGAAGACTATTACGAGGAGGACGGAGAGGGGTATGAAGACCATGAGGCTGAGAACCCCGTTGATCCTCACCAATAAGGATGTGGAACCTGAGCAAGAAGATCTATAAGTGGTCTGTTTGAGATAACAGGTCCTGGACCAAGAACCAAGGATGGCGGAACAGCATGAGACCACCCGCCAAATGCAAGAGTCCCTCTTGGTTCTTCAAGCATTTATTAATGCGCAGGGATTTACAGCAAATCCCTCAGCCGTTCCACCACCAGGAACATAGCCGCATGTCCCTCCTACAGGGACTGGCATGCAGAACAACACAACTCATATTCCTCCTCTGGGATGATTCCTACATCCCAGAGTCGGTCCATCAAATCCAGTTCAAGAAAAATGGAAAGCCAAAGTGGTCGATCTCGTTGAAAAAGCAAACCCACACAAAAAAATATTATCTCGCTCCAAAAACCAGGGCTGGCCCAGGATAATTCCCTTGGAAAGAACGGATGAATCTTGTCCCAGGACGGAATCATCCAAACAATCTGCAAAGGAAGCACCTGCAGGGTACTAAGCCCCGAAACATCCCCAGACAGGACGATCAGGGAAGTCATTTTTATCCCAACGCTTCGGTGAACAAGGATCACGGAGAGCGCAGTTGCGGAGAAGAGCTAGAAATGATAAATTTGGGAGACGACACATCCCACGTGGATTTGCGAGACAGACTCAATGCTCGGAAGGAGTGGGCCTGAAAAGAAAAAATTCACCCTCGAGGAGGCGACTTAAGGAACAATCTCAACGGCAGGAGGAACAAAAGAGTTCCCCTGGACAATGGAATGGCCAGGCAAATCATGGAACAACTGGACGCTCAAAAAAAGGTCACGAACCACTTGTTCCGAAAATAAGAAGGCAAAGGTTTTGATTATGAAGATAAGGAAAATGAGTCGTACGCCAAGCACATCCTGGACGTCGTGTTACCCAAAGGGTTCAAGATGCAGGACATACCCACCTATACTTGAAACACTGACCCCAGAGATCATTTGTCCCGCTACAATCGCTGGATGACTGTAGCCCATGTCTGCGACAATGGCAAATGCCTGTGCTTCTCGAACACTTTAGTCGGACCTACCGAAGAGTGGTGGAAAAGGCTCAAGATAGGATCAATCCAGTCTTGGTCCAGATTGTAGTTAGCTTTCCGTAAACAATTTATGGTGGCCCAAAAACTGGACATGGAAGTCAGTGCGCAGGCCAACATCAGGCAACATCCTACTGAAACCCTTAGGGCTTACATTCAACGCCTCACCGAGGAAGCCTCAAAGACTAAGGTGGATGATGGACAATGCCTAGTAGCTCTCCAATCTAGAATCAGAGCAGGATCCCCTCTCTGGGACGACATGCAACGCAACAAGGCGACCACCAATGAAGAATTTATAAGGATGGCACAAGGATTCATCAACTGGGAAGAGGCTCAAATCCAAGCCTTCGGATGACATCCAGCACCCCAGCCTCTAGCGGTGTCTGGATCCGCTGGATCCCTCGGTATGTCGTTCATGGCTCCGACTGTCTACCAACCCACTTCATCAAGACACACTCCAGCTCCGTCAGTCCCTTTCTCCAAGTACAGAGTAGCACTAACCGGGTATAGTGCCGCTCCCGAAGGCGCCCAACCATCCCAGATCGAAGCGGCATCAACCCTTCCCAGGGAATGATCTGGAAAAAGTCAGAGCCAGTCTGAGCCCACGAAGAAGGGAAATAGGGGGTACAAGCCTCAGTACATGGAGTATACAAACTTGGTGGACACTCAGAAAACATATACCTTGCAACGAGCAACGTAGTCCTTAACCGGAAAACAAGCCCCATGTTTAAAGAGGGAAAGAATTCGAGGGACACCAGCAAAAGGTGTGCCTACCACAAGGATGTGGACCACACAACCAAAGAATGTCGTTAGCTGAAGGATGAGATCAAGAATATGATCAAACTGGACATCTCCACTAGTGGGTCAGAATGCCAACAGGAGGTCCGAGACTGCCAGTAGCTCTCGGACAATCTTTGTCCTAGGCTGCACAGGTCCCGTACTGTAATGACCTGACTATTTCTAAGACATCGAACCATTAAAAACTACTATGGCATAGCTACTAATTTGAATACATACATAAGAAATAACATAACTTTATTTAAAACCCAAAATAAATATTGTGCAAAATACAAAGTAAAATATGAAATATATAATACGGTATGGGTACCCATTGTTTAATACATAAAAACATAAACTTTAATTGTTTAAATACTAATTGCGGAAATACATCATAACATAATTCAAAAGACTTAAAAATAACTTCATCCTCGATCGTCATGCAGTCCATTCAATCCATTCATCCTTAACAAACAAGCCAAGCTGCCATGAATATTTATGCCTTCCATAATCATTTTTCCTGCATCAAGCTAAAAATAAAGGAATGAGCCTAATGCCCAGCAAGGAAAATCTACTAGCAACATATATCATAAATGATAAACATAAGACTATATTATATACATATACTATAAAAACATATAACATATAGGTTAGATCACATGGTAGTATATGATAACCCATCTAGGTCCTCTGTCTACTAATCCAGGTAGGGTAAATCATAACTCTAAACCATGAAAATGATAAACATTCTTGGGGCTTGCTATCTAAGCAAGTCATATGCCCAAGCGACTACAAAACATATTCTTGGGGCTTGTTATCTAAACAAGTCATATGCCCAAGGACTATAAAACATATTTATACATATACATATTATAGCATAAAACATATCGTAACATAAACATATAAGCACATATAATCTATCCTATTTTCCTTACCACAAACTGGGATATTTGAGAACAAGAACGGGATTGGAATACTCCTAAAAACCAATAGCAAAACCATGAGTATTTCTAAAGAATGAAGATGAAAAGAGAACTAAACCATCAAGAAGAAACTTACTGAAAAGAACCTTAAGTTTCAAGAAACTTAAACACCTAACCAAAAATCATAGACAAGAGTTAGGATCTGAAAGAAAATAAAAGAAAACTAAAGAACCATGAAAATCTGAACGTAAGGATAAGAATACCTTGAATGATCTTATGACTTGATCTAAACCTCGATACCGAAATATCACTATATCTCACTTCATAAGTGTTTAGAAAAAGCTTAGATTGATAAAGCTTTTAACCCAAAACCCAAGTGTTTCTCTTTATAGTAATTTAAGCAACTTGGAGGCTCTGAACAAATGCTTGAAGAATGAAGAAAATGGCTGAGTACTAGGTCCTATTTATAGAGTTCAAGGAGTGAAACAAACCCCTTTTAATTTGAATAAATAAATGAATATAGAATGAAAAAGATTTGAATTTTCATTCAACAGATGCCCAGAACTCAGCGGAAATCGTTCAAAGGCAAGTCCAAGTGGTTAAGGCTATTTTTAAATTTAAAAATCCTCAAGATTCAAAAATGCACTCCCAGGGGCGATATATCGCCTACCCTAGACGATATATCTCCTAGAACATTTTCTCGAGCCCCGTTTGTTCATTCGTGTGAAGTCAACGTGTTTTCCGTATCTCCCGTATGTGATATATTGGCCCCTATAGCTGCGATATATTGTGATACGTTGATATATCAAACACGCATTTATACTTTTTTAGCATATTTTGAATTGAGTAAACAGCTTTGACTGAGTAAAAATACGACCCTAACAGCTGCTGGAAGGTTCTAGAGCTTCTAGATCTTTCTTTTAATTAATCTATTCATCAAAAATACTTAAATTCTTATTAAACATTATTATGACAAGTGTCATGCTCTTAATAATTCTATCTAAACCTTAGGTTATAATGAATAATATTTCTAGGACCAACAATATTAATCAAACCTTATGTTATAATTAATATTTCTAAATTATAGGCTAAACTTTTAAAATCCATGACTGTTGCTATGAGTTTCCAACTAAGTCCCATCTTGAACCAAAATTCACGGAATCTAACATACTACAACTACTGCTAACTACTGCTATCTAGGTAAGTAAAATTCTGGGACACTAAAATTCTCCCCTACTTAAAAGAATTTCATCCCCGAAATTTACTTACCAAACAATTTCGGATACCGTGCCAACATGTCTTCCTCCAACTCCCCCGTTGCCTCCCGTTCAGAACTATTACTCCATAGGACCTTGACTATCAGAATACTCTTAGACCATAATTCCTTCATCCCTCTATCTAGGATGCTAACCGGTCGTTCCTCGTAACTCAAGTCTTTCTGGAGTGCTATCGTATCATACTTGAGGACGTGTGATAAAGGTATTTTGGATATTATATATTTTATCCTTTCGCATTTAGATAATGTTCCTTTAAAGTGTTTTTAGGTGTTCTTAGCTTTGTTTTACGAGTTTTTTTATTTTTAAGTCATAAAATATTTTATAAGGTATTATTGATGAATTTGATACAATTTTGTGGTTAAAAATGAAGGTACAATGATATGACTCGAGAAAATGAAGTTTTGAACGAGATTGAAGTGTTTTCGAAGTCCCTAAACCCGAGGATTGAGCCTAAGTTGGAGATTATGAAGAAAAAAATATATGAGCAGAAAATGACCTGTGGCCGCGGCCTGGGAGATAGGGAGTATTGGCCGCGGCCATCATGATCTCCTGGCCGCGGCCTCTGCACGAACATGGCCCAGAATATGACCCGTGGCCGCAGCCATCAAGAATCACTGGCCACGGCCGTGCGTCAAATTTTTCTTTAAATTTTAATTTTTAAATGTAATTATTGGGGGGATATAAAAGGGATTAGGGTTAACTTTTATGATAACTTTGGATTGCGATTTTTAGAGGCTAGAGCAGCAGAGGAGGAGGGAAAAAACATCATCATCTATATTCTTCAATCTAGTTTTTCTTTCTTCTCAAAACTCTTTTATTTTCATTGAATATTTATGTTTATGAATATGAATATGATTATGGAGTAGTTTTCTTTATAGTTAAGGGTTATTTCAAAACCCTAGACATGATATCTTGAATGCATTGATGAATTTTATTCCTTTTATTCCCTTATATTAAATTGCTTCTATTTTTCTATTTGAATGTCATGGATCTAGTAAAACCTTGTTTAGATGGCCACTAATTAAGGTTTTGCATTGTTCTACTATCATCTTAGGGTTTCTTTTCACCTAATAGTTTAGGATTCTAAGTAAAGTGATCAATTGCAATTAAGGTATTGTGACGGGTATTTTAATTGTGATGAGAAATAGAACCTAGGTTAAATGAATTACATGCTTAACGAATTTGTTGCCTAGATTAACCTGTTTCCACAAAGTGTAATGCTTTTACTAGGTTAAATAGATTGCATGCTTAATGGGTTTATTACTGGATAAAAAGGGTTAATTAAAAGCACTTAGCTTTAATTAATTATATTAAGGAAACTAGGATAATTGACTGCTTAAGTGTTATCTGCGGGGTTAATAGTTTAATTGGGAATAGGGAATATTATTCATCATTGTTGATAGATTGATTGTTGAAGGTGGAGAGTAATTCTTGACTATTTCTTTAATATCGTTATATCCTTAGTTATTCAATCGTTGATATTTATTTCATTTTATGTTTTCAGCTATTAAAACTAAAACCCCTTTTTAATTTCAGTCTAATATTATTTTGAATAATAATTTGATCATAGTCCTCGTGGGTTCGACCCTTATTTACCGCTATACTGAAGTAGCTGGTGTAAGTGAAAAAAAATGTATATATATTTAAATTTGATACGGCATACAACACGCATCAACATGAGATGGGTCTGACACATATCTACACAGCATCAAGATGTGAAACACATTGTGGCTATCTGCTAGAGCTGGTGGTAGGGCTAATTTATATGCAACTATTGCCACCTTGTCCAATATCTCAAATGGACCTATAAATCATGGACTAAGCTTGCCTTTCTTCCCAAACCACTTCATACCTTTCATAGGAGATATCTTTAAGAAGACTTGATCTCCGACTTTGAATTCCACATCACGTCGCTTGGCATCCGCATAACTTTTCTATCAGCTCTGAGTAGCGAGCATACGCTTTATAATCAGTGCTACTGCATCCTGAGCCTCTCTAACAACTTCAGGTCCAAGAAGTTACCTTTCTCCTACCTCGTCCCAATGTGATGGCGATCGACACCTCCTTCCATAAAGTAACTCATAGGGCGCCATTCCGATCATTGACTGGTAGCTATTGTTGTAGGAGAACTCTATTAGTGGCAAATACTTACTCCATGATCCTCCGAAGTCAAGTACATAAGCGCGCAACATATCCTCTAAAATTTGTATGGTACGCTTGGACTAACCATCGGTCTAAGGATGAAATGTCGTACTAAGACTTAACTTAGTACCCATAGCTTGGTGCAAGCTTCCCCAAAATCTCGATGTAAATCGGATACTCTGGTTTTAAGGATTCCATGCAGTCGTACTATTTCTTAGACATAAATGGCTGCGTACTGATTCGCTGTGTAAGTAGTCTTGACAGGCAGGAAGTGAGCTGACTTGGTTAGTCTATCTACTACTACCCAAGCCAAGTTGTGCTACTTATTTGTTCGTGGTAGTCCTGTCACAAAATCCATGGCTATATCTTCCCACTTCCATTCTGGAATACTAAGCGGTTGCAATAAGCCTGCAGACTGCTGATGTTCTGCTTTCACTTGCTGACATACTAAGTATTTAGACACATACTCTACTACATCTTTCTTCATTCCTGGCCACCAATACAATGCTTTAAGGTCGTGAGTCATCTTGGTCGACCCAGGGTGAACTTAGTATGGGGTATTGTGCACTTCTTCTAAAATCTTCATCTTAATTCCTTAGTCATTTGGCATGCACACTCGGTCCTTATATCTCAAGATCCCTTGTCCTGATATAGAGAAATTTATGGCCTTGCCGTCTTTGATTGCAGCTATGTGAGATACTAATGTGTCATCATGCCCTTTCCCGATTTGTATATCTTCTAACAGACTTGACTGGATGGACAAGTTAGCCAGTTTTCCAATGACTACTTCTATTTCGGCATTGATCAGCTCTTGGTGGAGCAGCTTTTCTATTTTGGATATTGCTGCTAGATTCCCATAACTCTTTTGGCTTAGCACATCAACAACTATGTTTGCTTTTCCCGGATGGTATAGGATTTCGCGGTCATAATCCTTTACTAGTTCTAACCACCTGCGTTGCCTCATGTTTAGCTCTTTTTGCGTGAAGAAATACTTTAAGCTCTTGTGGTCCGTATAAATCTCACACTATTCTCCATAAAGATAGTGGCGCCAGATTTTCAATGCGAAGACCACCGCTGGCAACTCCATTTTGTGCGTTGGATAGCATTACTCGTACTCCTTCAGCTGCCTTGAGGCGTAGGCAATCACTTTGTCATTTTGCATTAGCACACAACCCAAACCTTTCTTTGACGCATCACAGTGGACTACAAACTTGTCGTTGGATGTCGGTACACAAAGTACTTGTGCTGAGCATAGCTTATCCTTAAGCAACTGGAAGCTCTCTTCACACTTATCCATCCAGTTGAGCCTTTGTTGTTTCCGGGTCAGGTTGGTAAGGAGAATGGCAATCTTAGAAAAGCCTTCTACAAACCTTCGATAATAGCCTGCTAGCCCATGAAAACTTATAACCTCTGACGCATTCTTAGGTCTTGGCCAATCCTTCACAGCCTCTACCTTAGTTGGGTCTACAGTAACTCCATCCTTGGATACTATGTGGCCGAGGAACGCTCCTTGTGAAAGCCAAAATTCGCACTTCTTGAACTTGGCGTAAAGTTGATGCTCTTTCAGTCGCAACATGGTCATTCTTAAATGTTCCTCGTGATCAACTTCATCCTTTGAGTACACCAAAATATTGTCGATGAACACTACGAATAATTTTTCCAAGTAATCCTTGAAGACCCAATTCATCAAATCCATAAATGCGACTGGAACGTTGGTAAGACCAAAAGACATAACTAGAAACTCGTAATGTCCACATCGAGTTCTAAAATTTGTCTTGGGAATATCCTCTTCTCAACCTTGAGTTGGTGATACCCGGACTGTAGATCAATCTTTGAAAACACGGTTGCACCTCGGAGTTGATCAAACAAGTCATCAATCTGGGGTAGCGTGTACTTATTCTTAATTGCCACCTTGTTCAGCTCGCGGTAATCTATACACATCTGCATGCTTCTGTCCTTCTTCTTCACAAATAGAACCAGTGCTCCCCATGGCGAATGGCTTGGTCTAATGAAAGCCAAGTCTAAGAGTTCTTCTAACTGCGTCTTTAACTCCTTGAGTTCGGAAGGTGCCATCCGGTATGGTGCTTTCGAGATAGGCTCGGTTCTCGGTACTAGTTATATTGTGAAGTCAATTTCTCAAGCCGGCGGCAACCCTTGTAAGTCGTCAGGAAATACTTCTGGGAATTCCTTTATAATGCGGACGTCTCCAACCTTTAGTGGTGTTTCCTTTACCACATTCGTGCGCTGGCTAAGATTGTGTGACATCTTTTCTCTATCATCCTCTGAGCTTTGAGGGATAAAATAAGAGGTGTTCGTAGTCCTGAAAGCTTTCCCATAAAGCATAGTCTCTAACCGTCAGGAGTTACGAACATCACTTGCTTGCGTCTACAGTCGATGGTTCTGCCATGCCTTGCTAGCCAATCCATGCCCAGTATTACGTCGAAGTCTTTGATCTCTAGCTCAATCAGGTCTCCTTCTCGTTCTTTGTCCTCAATTTTTATCGGTATGCCTCGTACTATCCGTGATGATTGGACTACTTTGACCGAAGGAAATTCTGTCACAAACCTAGTTCTAAATCTTTCACAAGGTTTGTCTAATTTCTCTATCATTCCTAACATGATATACGAGTGTGTTTCTCCCAAATAAAATAATATTGAGCATATATTATTGAGGATAGGAATCTGACTTGTGACCACTTTGTTACTAGCTTCAGCTTCTCCCTGGGTTAAGGCAAAGACGTTAGCAGGAACCATCTTGTTGTCCCATTTCTCTTCTTGCTTGAGTTGTGGACATTCCCTCTTCTGATGACCTTCCTGGCCACAATTGTAACATCGCTTGGTGTTTGCACGACACTCACCAGGATGTTTCTTTTGACATTTGGAGCACTGCGGGTATTCTACATAACCCTACCTATTACCTCCATTGTTGGTCCGTGCTCTTTTGTCATTGTCAGATTGCTTATTTTTAGGATGCCTTCTCTTCTGGCCATTATTGTTGCTATGTTGATGGTTGTTGTTGTGGTTCCAACCATTCTGAGATTGACTCTGCTGCTTAGGTTCAAGCTTGTTGGCCTCCTCCTTACTAACATTCGCCTGAAGCCTCTCCATCTCTATAGCCGTTTCTAGAGCATCGGCATAAGAAGTAGTTCCAGGATTTGCTAGTTTAACTCCTAGCTCAATCTTTAGTCTGAGTCCTCTAACAAACTTGGTAACCCTCAAGAAATCGGTTGGGACCAATTCTTGTGCAAACTTGGCTATTCGGTTGAACTATCGTGCATACTCCGCTACCGTTAAGTTTCCCTGCTTCAAACTAGTGAATTCTTCTACCCTCGTAGCGATGACTGCAGAGTTGAAGTACTTCTTATGAAAGAGCTCCACAAATCTAGTCCATGTCATGGTGGCGACATCATGAGTCTACTGAACTAAATCCCACCAGATTCTAGCATCCTTCTTCAGAAAAGATGAAATGCAGGATATGCGGTCCGCGTTGCCAAGGTTCATGTGTGCTAGGATCGGCTCTACATTTCTGAGCCATTCTTCCGCCTCGAAGGGGTCCGTTATCCCTTCAAAGTTTGGAGCATGTTGCTTACGAAACCGCTTGTATATTGGCTCCATGCACTGAGCTGGGTAGGGCGCATAGTTCGCCATTGGCCATCCCCCATAAGGACCTACTTGTTGGGGTGCTTGAGCCATTTGCTGAGGCTGCGATTGCGACTGAGGCTGAGTCTGTGGATGTGGTTGAGCCTGTTGCCATTGTTGCTGCAACAATTCTTCCACTTTTTTCCATAGTCGGACAATTTCAGCAGTGTTGTCAACCGGAGGCGGTAGTGCACTTCTGTTAGTAGCAGCATTGGTAGCACACGTTCCCCTTCTGCGAACTGGAGGGGCTTCACTAGTCTCATGGCGGCACTGGAGGCATTGGCATTCGTGGGTGTAGATCTTCTGAGAGACACCTTCAACAAAGTTCTAACAGTCGAGTAAAAGTGTGTTAGAACTTACCCTAATAGGCTCTAAGGCAGAACTTAATCTAAGCAAACATAACTTGGACCTATTAGTTATGATTTTTTATGAAAAAATTATGTAAGCCTTCTTTATAATTAGGGTGTGTTTCTATACTTAGAAAATTAGTCATCTTTATTATTTCTAAGTCTGTTTCTAATCATCCAATATGACTTAATTCTCAGGCTCGAAACTCGTCGCTGTTCCAAAGTTAACCATATTGAGGGAGGGATGGGATCAGTAAAATTGTTCCCACTATTATGGCCCCCTAAACTCAATATAAAACTCGGTCCATTGATTTGTATCCACCCTCACCGAACTTGTCAATATTTATTAAATTTATTATTTATTATGATTGTAAAAAAAAAATAAACTCATACATGTCATTCAAAAATAACAATAATATTCATTTGGAAAAATGTTTTCACTAAGTACAATCATAAATGAAAAATAAATAAATAAATAAACTAAACTAAACTAACATAACTAGGGTGAATCTAAAAATCAAGATCTTCTACATTTGACCCTTCATCTAGCATATCATCATCTATTTCTTCATATTCCTCATTATCTTGAGCCTCAAAATTTCCTCAGGGAAGATTCATAAAGATTATATGCTTTTGCTCATTAGCAAATTGAAATTCCAACTTAGAGGTAAATCTAAGTATGAGAAAATAATATCTCATAGCTACCGGTAAATCATCATCATCATCATCTATAGTCTCCCATATTTCTTCTAATATTGAAATTTCAGAAGGAAAATCTTTACAAAGTCTAATTACTATGACATATTGTTTTGTAGCTCTCATCATAATTTTCTTAGTAGTCTGAAGGTGGACTATCTCCTTGTGGAATAAGATCAATCTCTGAGTGATTCTTTCTAACACTCCTACAGTATTCCTTGGCTCTCTAATCATTTTCAATGCCTTAATGGCTCGGATATCCTCATAGTTCAAGGCTCCATCCATTCTTAACTGAAAACATAATGGCTAAAATGTTTGCTACAAACATAAGCATAATAATGATAAACACATACATTAGCGGGTAGATTCGGAGCTTATGTGTGTGTATCACAGAGAACTTCATGCATATGAACCGTTGCTCTGATACCAACTATAATGACCCGACTATTTCTAAGACCTCGAACCATTAAAAACTACTATGACATAGCTACTAATTTGAATACATACGTAAGAAATAACATAACTTTATTTAAAACCCAAAATAAATATTGTGCAAAATACAAAGTAAAATATGAAATATAAAATACGGTATGAGTACCCATTGTTTAATACATAAAAACATAAACTTTAATTGTTTAAATAATAATTGTGGAAATACATCAAAACATAATTCAAAAGACTTAAAAATAACTTCATCCTCGATCGTCACGCAGTCCATTCATCCTTAACACATAAGCCAAGCTGTCATGAATCTTTCCGCCTTCCATAATAATCTACTAACAACATATATCATAAATAAAGGAATGAGCCTAATGCCCAACAAGGAAAATCTACTAACAACATATATCATAAATCATAAACATAAGACTATATTATATACATATACTATAAACACAAATGACTATAAAAACATATAACATAAAGGACTACAATATTAATGGCCATTAACTCATTAACATGGCATGTGATAAACCATCTAGGTCCTCTGTCAACTAATCGAGGTAGGTTAGATCACATGGTAGTATATGATAACCCATCTAAGTCCTCTGTCTACTAATCAAGGTAGGGTAAATCATAACTCTAAACCATGAAAATGATAAACATTCTTGGGGCTTGCTATCTAAGCAAGTCATATGCCCAAGCGACTACAAAACATATTCTTGGGGCTTGTTATCTAAACAAGTCATATGCCCAAGGACTATAAAACATATTTATACATATACATATTATAGCATAAAACATATCGTAACATAAACATATAAGCACATATAATCTATCCTATTTTCCTTACCACAAACTGGGATATTTGAGAACAAGAATGGGATTGAAACACTCCTAAAAACCAACAGCAAAACCATGAGTATTTCTAAAGAATGAAGATAAAAAGAGAACTAAACCATCAAGAAGAAACTTATCAAAAAGAACCTTAAGTTTCAAGAAACTTAAACACCTAACCAAGAATCATAAACAAGAGTTAGGATCTGAAAGAAAAGAAAAGAAAACTAAAGAACCATGAAAATCTGAACTTAAGGATAAGAATACCTTGAATGATCTTATGACTTGATCTAAACCTCGATACCGAAATATCACTATATCTCACTTCCCAAGTGTTTAGAAAAGCTTAGATTGATAAAGATTTTAACCCAAAACCCAAGTGTTTCTCTCTATAGTAATTTTAACAACTTGGAGGCTCTAAAAAAATGCTTGAAGAATGAAGAAAATGGCTGTGTACTAAGTCCTATTTATAGAGTTCAAGGAGTGAAACTAACCCCTTTTAATTTGAATAAATAAATGAATATAAAATGAAAAATATTTGAATTTTCATTCAACCAATGCCCAGAACTCGGCCAAAATCGTTCAAAGGCAGGTCCAAGTGGTTAAGGCTATTTTAAATTAAAAATCCTCAAGATTCAAAAATGCACTCCCAGGGGCGATATATCGCCTACCCTGGGCGATATATTGCCTAGACCATTTTGTTGAGCCCCGTTTGTTCATTCGTGCGAAGTTGACGTGTTTTTCGTATCTCCCGTAGGCGATATATCGGCCCCTATAGCTGCGATATATCGGCATACGTTCATATATCAAACACGTATTTGCACTTTTTCAACATATTTTGAATTGAGTAAACAACTTTGACTGAGTAAAAATACGATCCTAACAGCTGTTGGAAGGTTCTAGAGCTTCTAGATCTTTCTTTTAATTAATCTATTCATAAAAAATACTTAAATTCTTATTAAAAATGATTATGACAAGTGTCATGCTCTTAATAATTCTATCTAAACCTTAGGTTATAATGAATAATATTTATAGGACCAGCAATATTAATCAAACCTTATGTTATAATTAATATTTCTAACCTATAGGCTAAACTTATAAATCCATAACTATTGCTATGAGTTTCCAACTAAGTCCCGGCATGAACCAAAATCCACGGAATCTAACATACTACAAATACTACTAACTACTCCTATCTAGCTAAGTAAAATTATGGGACACTACACGTACCGAACTCCTCGAGGAGGGTGCGCTCCAGGTTTAAGAGCACAACCTCCCCAGGGGGCCCACATAGTGCAATCACCCAGAGGTCCTATGGCTCTCGGGCCCGAGATGTCATATTCTCCCAGAACCACGCCTCCCCAAGTAGATGGCCACGTGATCACCATATGAGGAGGCCCGCACCTGGGAGGATCATCCCAGAATGATTAGAAGAGATACCTTAGCAACCTTGATCACGACCATGAAGTGTGCGCATTGTTTCAGACTCTGGCCTAGCGCCCAAAGCTGATGAACCTGCCCATAATGTTCACGAAGGAAGATGACCGGAACGTTCATTTCCCGCATCACAGCCCTTTGGTTATTGAAGCCCAAATCTCCAACAAGAGAATATCCTTAGAGTTGGTAGACGGCGGGAGTTCCATCAATGTCCTATTCAAGCCAGCCTTCAAGACGATCGACCTAATAGAGGTAGACCTAGCCTCCTTCCCAATCCAGATCTATGACTTCAATGGGGATTCATTGCTCCTGATGGGCAAGGTTCAACTCCTTGTGATACTGGGGAACAAGGTTCAGAGCTCATTCAAGTACTGCACCTTCATGGTGGTGGATTGCCCCACTGCATACAACGTGATCTTTGGGTGCCCCGCTCTAGTTGACTTCGACGCCATCACCTCTATCCGCCATCTACGCATGAATTTCCTGTGTGATAACGACGGAGTGGGAATTGTACGGGGAGATCAGAAGAGCGCCCGGAAATGTTATCACGTCTTCGTCTAACCAATCTTCATGGTACGCGAAGAGCGACTCGAAGGGGAAAATGCTTATCCAATCCCACCACCATAGCTAGCGCAGAGGGTGGTCCGGGAGGACGAAGAATTGGATCCACAAATAGAGGCGGATAGGGCATTAGAGCCCATGGAGGAGGTTGAAGAGGTGTGCATCAGTGACACCGACCCAACCAAGGTGATCCAGGTAGGGAGAAACTTAAACTCAAAGGTTAGGGCTGCCATAATTGCCCAGGTAAAAGAAAACCAGGACGTCCTGGCTTGGTCCCACTCGGATGTGACCAGGATTGACTGCAACATCATATGCCATGCCCTGAAAATCGACGAGAATGCAACTCCCGTCTGGTAGAAGCGAAGGCCCTTAGGCACAAAAAAGGCAGAGGCCCTCATGCTAGAAATCAAGAAGTTGTCCTCGATCAACTTCATTTGGGAGGCCTTGTATCCCGTTTGGCTGGAAAATCTAGTGTTGGTACCAAAGCCAAACGGAACATGGAGGACTTGCATCGACTTCACGAACCTTAACAAGGCATGCCCAAATGATTGCTTCCCTCTACCCCAAATTGACCAGATGGTGGATGCTACATCTAGGTATGAGTTGTTAAGCTTCATGGATGCTTACTCCGACTACAACCAGATCTCGATGCATGTAGTAGATTGGGAACACACCAGCTTCCAGAGGGACAAGGGTGTATATTGATACATTGTTATGCCCTTCAGGCTCAAGAATGCTGGGGCCACCTATCAAAGACTAGTCAACAGAATGTTCCTAAACCAACTAGGGAAGAACATAGAGGTATATATAGACGACATGTTTGTCAAGTCTAAGACATCGACCCAACACGCGGACGACCTGGCAGAAACATTTGCCATTTTTCGGATGTATGGGATGAAGCAAAATCCCAAGAAGTGCATTTTTGGCGTGGCATCCGGGAACTTTCTAGGCTTCATAGTAAGCTATAGAGGAATAAAAGCTAACCCAGACAAGATCAGAGCAATGATTGACATGTCATCGCCAAAAAAATACAAAGATGTTCAAAGCCTGACGGGAAGAAAAACAACTTTATGCTGCTTTGTTTTGAAGTCCACGAACAAGTGCATCCCATTCTTCTACATGCTTCACAGAAACCAGAGTTTCGAGTGGATAGCCGAATGCGAAGAGGCTTTCCAAAAGTTGAAGGAACATCTGGCCCAAATGCCAATCTAGTAAAAATTGGTAGATGGGGAACCACTGTACCTATATTTGGCAGTGTTAGAACACGCCATCAGCACCACATTAGTGCGAGAAGAGGGAAAGGTCCAACTCCCATTCTATTACGTAAGCAAAAGGTTGTTGGGCGCAAAGTCCAAATACCCTTTAATCGAGAAATTGACATTTTGCTTACTGACCGCTTCTAGGAAGGCCCATGCCATCAAGGTACTGACAAACCATCCCCTACGACAAGTATTACAGAAACCCGAGTCATTGAGAATACTTTTGAAGTGGGCCATGGAGCAAAGCCAGTTCAATATCACCTATGTCCTCAGAATATCCATCAAGGGATAGGCCCTGGATGACTTCATTCTAGAATGCACCAGGATAACTGATGATGAAGAACCTGTTGACCTCGTAAGGCCCTTTTGGAAGATGTTTGTGGACGGAGCCTCCACTGAGAATGGGGTCAGGGCTAGGATCATCCTGATATCCCCTCAAGGTTACTATTTGCAAAGCACTCTATGCTTCCATGTCGAAGCGTCGAACAACGAGGCTGAACATGAGGCCATGTTGGCTGGATTATGCTTGGCCCGAGAGGTAAGGAAGAGAACATTGAAGTCCACAAGGACTCCCAGTTGGTGGTTAGGATTATTTAGGGAGAATACCAAATGAAGGGGGAGAAGATGATCGCCTATGTGGTGCGAACCCGGGAGTTACTCCAATCTTTTAAAAGATACTTCATTCGCCAGATCCACAAGGAACAGAACGTGTTTGCAGACACGCTGGAAAAATTGGCCACAGATGTTCAAGCAGAACTCTCTAGGATAGTCCCCATTGACCATCTACCCGCGCCCAGTATTCAAGCTCACGCAATCATCAACACCATTGATTACACTACGTCTTGGATGGGCCCTCTCATCCAATATCTAACCATTGGGGAATTGCCCATGGACAGGGTCACCGCCAGGAAGCTTCAGTACCAGGCTCCCAAATACGTCATGATGGATGGCAAACTCTATCGTAGGGGGTTGTCCATGCCCTATCTTCGATGCGTGTCCGGGACCGAAATGAGCGCAATCATGCACAAAGTGCATGAAGGTTTTTGTGGAGATCACACAGCTGGACTCAGCTTGCCTAAGAAGATCCTTAGGAAAGGATATTTCTAGCCAACAATGAAGAAGGACTGTGTTGATTACGTCCGCAAGTGCGAACAATGCCAAAGGTACGCGAAGATCCCGCGAGCCCCTCCAACAGAGATAACCCTGATGACCAGTCCCTGGCCTTTTGTAGTTTGGGAAATCGATTTGGTAGGATCCCTCCCAACCGGTATGGGCGGAGTAAAATATGTCATCGTAGTCATCGATTATTACACCAAGTGGGTCGAAGCAGTACCAATGAGCACCATCACCTCCAAGAAAGTCCCTGGACTTTTTCATCAACAACATAGTGTGCCGATATGACCTCCCTCACAAAATCATGTCCGATAACGAGAAACAATTTGATAGCGTCCATTTCACTGACTTCTATGAAAGACATGGCATCATCAAACGCTTCTCTACAGTCGCAAGGCCTCAAGCAAATAGGCAAACAAAGGTCGTGAACAAGATTTTGAAGAGGACATTAGAGAAAAAGCTAGAAGCCTACAAGAGCAAGTGGCCGGAAGAGTTTCCCTCGCGTCCTTGGGCATACCAGACCATAGAAAGAACATCGACCGGGCATAATCCATATTCAATGGTGTACAGATGTGAAACAGTCTTCCCAGTGGAAACTGTAATCCTGTCTCATAGACGAGATACGTACGATCCTGTCTGGAACCATGCCTTACTCCCAGAATCCATGGATCTCATCGAAGAAATCCGGGAAGAATCACAAGTGCAATTGAAAATGTATCAAGGAAAGATCACAAGACATTTTAATTCGAAAGTTAAGAGCCGAAGGTTCAGAACTGGCGATCTAGTCCTGAGAAGAGTTTGCATCTCAAGATCCGGGAGTGGGGGTTTTAGGAACAAACTGGGAAGGACCCTATGAGATCAAAAATGAAGTATATCCGGGAACATATCACCTAAAGAGACTAGACAGAATAGAGGTCCCAAGGTTCTGGAATGCAGAACACCTCCGCCGGTACTATTAGTAGTCAGGAGGATTTAATTATGCTCTTTCTAACATTTTTAATTTCAAGTAATGTATGCCCCTAGGGGCATCTATTATTTATGAAAATGGTGTGGACAAAAAACCATAAGAAATGTTGTAAGAAAAGAAAAGGTTCAAGTCTATCTTTAATTTTTACACGAACAAGTGACATAAGACTACACCTTTGATCACTTGGGGGGGGGGGGGGGGTAAGACCATCTATACAAGTCCATGATTAAGAAAAAAAATAGGATGCCAAGCTCAGAGTTTAGTCCTGATCCAGACTCATATAGAGTGGGGGTTCAAAACCCAATTCCCAGCAAAAAAAGGATGCAAGGATCAAAGACCAATCCTAACCCGGATCCGTGTTGTCTGACGGGTTCAACCAAAAAAGGACACAAGGCTCAAAGCCCAGTCCTAACCTGGACCCATATTGTCCAGAGGGTTCAAAACCCAACTCCCAGCAAAAAAAGGAAGCAAGGCTTAAAGCCCAGTTCTAACCCAGATTCGTGTAGTCCAGGGGGTTCAACCAAAAAAGGACGCAAGGCTCAAATCTCAGTCCTAACCCGGACCCATATTGTCTGGAAGGTTCAAAACCCAACTCTTAAAAAAGGATGCAAGGCTCAAAGCCAGTCCTAACCCAAATCCATATGGTCCGCGGGGTTCAAAACCCAACTCCCAAAAGATTGGTCCAGGCCTAATGTGGTCGAGGAAAATCTAATCATGTTTTCCTTAGAACGTCCCAGAACCGTTGGAACTTAAAGCTTTAAGTTATATTGATTAAAGCTAGTCTTGTAAACGACCCAGACCATTGGAACTTGAACCTCGGGTTCGAGATAAGTTAATCAAATAATTTCTACCTAGATCATATTGTTAATGGTTCAGGTCGTTACGACCTGAACATCAGATTCAGGATAAATTAAGCAGATGATAGTTGATAACTCCTTAACGGTCCAGGTCATTGGAACCTGAACCTTGGGTTCGAAATAAGGTAATTAATTAAGTCATATCTTAGAAGTCCAAGGCGATCCAGGCCATCGAGACCTGTACTTTGGTCTAGGACAAGGTAATTATCGTCTACAATTTTTCCCTGATGGTCCTGGCCATTGGAACTTGGACTCCACATTTAACCCTAATCCATGAATAGTGGTAAAACATTTAGTGAATTTTTGAGTAAAAATAAATGGATGTACAACGGAATGTTGGATTAGCTTATACAGGATCTTTATTTATTTTCATGTATATCTAATATTAAACAAATTAATACGAGATAGCCTAAAACATGTTTCTAAAATTGAATTCAAAGATAAACAAATAATATAATACTTACAGTATACGCAGCGGAATTAAGAATCCTTCCTTCAGTTTCTCTAACACTTGTATCCTCTCTGTCGTAGAGTATTATCAAGAAACTGAACCGATCTTCTATTTTCTTCACAATCTTCCAATGTATCCTTAGAACCACCTAGACTAGTGTGGGCAATTCTCAACACATGAGATAGATATAGAGAGAAGAAGAGAAAATAAGAAAGAGGTTTAGAAAAGGACTTGTGTTTAGAGAGAGTCTAAAACTATCAGAAAATCTGACTTATGACGTACCAAACTTCTCACTAAGCACTCCTTTTATAGACTTAATTAGGCCATTTAATTTAATTAAAAAATCAATAAAATAACAGCCATTTTGAAGCCCTAGGTCGAAATTATCATGGGCTATAGGCCCGTGAAATTTCCCAATTGATTATAAGCCCATTGGACTTAAAATCAAGGCCTGTATTATTTTCTATTGATTTAATTAATTAAATAATTATTTAAATCCTTTATCAAATTAATTATTTATAATTTGAACCTTGATTTAAATTTATTTATTAATTTAGATACCAATTTATCTTAATTAACAAATCTGCCATAATTTCTCTTTTCTTCTCAAAATTACACAACTCTGTGAAACTATCCAAAATTGACCTGGTCAACTTTGATAATTCTAATTGATGATTAAATTAATTAATTGAGACTATCTAGATGATTTTATCCAAGGTACAATGGGGACCATGGGCCTATAAAATCAAGCTCCAATAAGTTATCATAAATCTAACAAATAAATTTACTAACTTATTAATTCCTCGTGACTCCACTATAGACTTGGAATTGCACTCTTGAATTCATAGAACGCTCTATAACAAATATAGATACGCTATTAATTATCCATTGTTACAACCATAATTGTCACCCAATCCTCTATAGACGGTCTACAATGAGATAGGACTAAAATACCGTTTTACCCCTCATTGTATTTTATCCTTAAAACACTTAATTCCTTGTAAATGATATTTCAGTAAACTAATTTAATTACTGAAATGAGATCTCTATCATTTAACACCTTGAACCAAACTAAAAGGAAACCATCGTTTCACTTCTTCATTAGAAGCTATAGATGTTCATATCTATGATTAACACTCCCACTCAATTATACTACCGAGTTCCCAAGATGTAAGTATGGGCTAGTCCGTAGGGTAAGCCGGTAACGAACAACTCAAAGAACTCAAATAATACAATCAGTTAGAATACTAACCACTCAAAATTGAGATTGAATTGACCTATGGTCAACTATATGATATGACTAGAATAGATAATAACGGTACGTTTACTTATCTTATCAACTGTCAATATCGGTCCTGTCCGATGTAACAAATACATCCGATCTTATCTACTTTGCTAATGTTCTGGAAAGAACATAACACTGTAATGTGTAAGTAGGTCATATCGTAGATTGGCAAGTCAGTGTAAATCTGGTGCACTGACTAATCTTAGGACTAACTTATTTTGAACATATAATCATATTTATATTCCACTGTGATTACGTCACTATAAATAAGATTAGGTATATGCTCGGGATTTAATAGAAGTTTATATTAAACAAATAATCATGAAAATAAAACATGTGAGCAAAGTGATTGACCAAGTCAAAATATGATTTCTATTCTTTTATTGATAATAAAATAAGATTACAAAGAATTTGGGTTTTAATTAGGGCATAAAACCCCAACACGGAAACCATTGTGCAAAGACAAAAAACAATATAATAACAATAAGAATAGATAAACAATTGTCTTAGACACAATTGTGCCCATAAAAAAACAATATATTTACAAAAATAGAGAAACGAAGAGAGGGAGCCCCAAATTAAAGTACAAAGGCTCAGGCCTAGGCTTCGTCCTAGTCCGGTACAGCTGGAGCATTCTCATCTTGCTAATCCCCGCCGCATCCTCCTTTTCCTTGGCTTCAAACTCAGCCCTCATGCAGTTGAATTCTGATAGAGGAGGAGATTCATATTTTTATCTTAGAGCCACACCATGTAAACGGCCTCGTCAAAAGCAGCCGCCAGTAATTCGTCAGCCTGCTCCTTCTCCTTGCAAGCCTCCTCGCTCTGCTTCATCTCCAACTGGGTCGTGGCCTCCAAAGCCTGATTTTGCACCCCAAGAGATGCCACATTTTCCCGCTCTTGGCGAAGTTTGGCCTCGACCGCCTCCAAGAGCGCCTTTGCAGAAGCCTCCGATCCGCGAGCGCGGGATAGCTCTGCCTCTAGGTTCTCCACCAACTTCTTGTGTTTGACATCTCTCCAAGACAGAGCCTCCTCATGCTCAGCCTGAACTCGGACAGCCTCCTTGGCGAGGGCCTCCTTGGAAGCTTCTCACTGATTGACAACCCCCTCCAACTCCATTTGGTCCGTCTCCATCTTCATCATCAGCTCAGCCATCAACTCTGCATTCCTGTAAGCCAGCAAGGCATCCTAGAACAAAGTAGGGTTAGAAAACACAAAAGAATAACTATATTAAAGAAACAAGATAGACAAGTGTCTTACTGCAGTGACTTGATGACGGATGGCCTAGGAGACAAAGAGCGCTTCTTCGCTCACCAAGGTGGCGTAGAGTTTGAGCTGAAGAGTAGACATGATAGTCCCCACCTGGGCCAGCAAGTCCGCAGGGAGCGGGGCCGTGTCTTGCCCAAACTTAGGCCGAAATCCCATCTCGGCTGCCAGCCGATCTATGATCTGCTAAGAGGCGTTGAAGGCCTCTGGACATTCAGAAAACTCCACCTTCTGACGAAGGTCAAGGCTTGGGCAACCTCGTCCCGCTTATCGCGCCCCTCGTCCCAGGCCCGGGTCACCATATTCATCCTCTCCTCCAAGATGATTGAATCATCTTCCCTAGGAAGGGATGGGTTGATGGGAAGCTCAGGAACATCCTGGAGCTCTATCGTAATAACAAGGCTTTCACCAGAGGAATGCTCCTCGGCCAGGGAGAAATCATTTTTCTTGGCCTTCTTGGCCCGCTTTGAGACTCCACAGTGACAGAGTCTATCTTCCTTTTACTCTTCCCACCTCCTTCCAAAGGCTCCTGCTCCAAGTTAATAACCTAGAGAGGAGCAGATGGGGACGAATATTGCTCAATCAGCGTCGCCTGGACCAAAGCCACAGCTTGAACTCCCTCGGAAGCTCCCGGGTTCGGTTGTGAGTCCCCAAGTATTAGTTCGTTGATCATCTTCTTGGTCGACTTTGTTTGCCGAGACCTTGACCGCAGCAGCCCTGGCCTCGATCATCTCCTTCATTTTGGCCACAGGATTCAACATGTCCGAGTCACCTGAGATAGGAATAAAAACTTATTAGTAACGTAGAGGAATGGGGTGAAAGACAAAGATCAAGGAAACATGCAAGTCTAAAGTCCTTCGGGACAAACCCTCATCCATGGAATGGGCATGACTTAACTCTACTAGTGCAAGAGAATGAATTTGGTCCCCCCATGTCATCCAGGTCCAAAAAGGTAGCGTACTGAAGGAACCACGACAAATACATGAGGGTCAGCATGTCTACGGCAATGGGGCAAGGAAGTTCCACGTTGCTAACAGTCCCAGTCAAATAATCCCGGTACGGTTGCCTATTCCTAACTAAGCCCTCAATATGAGGGGTGTAAGTTAAAACCGGAGGCATTTTACCTTGCTCAGAAAAACTGGCCCTGGGATCTCCAGTGTTGGGCTGCCCCCTTCAAGAAGGGCATCTAGCTCCTTAGATTTGGCCCGCTTCTCACGACGCGCCTGCTTCATTTTATTTTTCTCCACGTCTGCCTTGACCGCGACCTGCACTGCCTCGATATGAATGAGGGCCAACTCCTCTCTCAGAGTAGGATCCTTCTCACATTGTAGCCCCCAAAAGCTAGGGGCGTCTATCAATTGGTGCTGGTAATCAACTTGACCAATCGAAGGTTCTCCGTGGTCACGAATCCTCCCACATCTAGCTCATCGGCACTAAGGGTTGCATAATACTTCTTTGGATCCAAGATCGAATTAGTGAATCGGGTTTGAGCGTACAAACCTGTCCACGAGAACGTAAGTTTCCAATGAACAGAACAAATGGCTATACAAAGAATGGAGAAGGATAACTTACCCACACACTAAAAGTCCAACACCAGGGTGGCATTCCTCTCTAGGAGGAATCAGGATGTCATGAACCAGTAGTGCCTGAAATCTAGAGGATGTTTCCATTTTCTAAATGGAGTCGTACTAATGCCACGGGCCTTCAACTTATAAAATCCATCCCACATCTTATCCTTGGAATTCAGTTGCGGCTCCAACCGATAAAAGTACAATACCACTGTGGGAGTGGGTGCCATAATCTCCTTCGATGCACAAAATATACGCCATCGCGCAAGCAACTTATATGCCTGAGGGAGAACCTAGAAAGGCGTGATCCCCACGAACTTGATGAACCGCGCGAAGTAGTCATGGATCAGGAGAATGGCTCCCGCACAGATGTGGCCTACGCTCCAGGCCCTGAATATGCCTGCTTCTATACGAGCCTTCTCTTCTCTCCAAGCTAGTCTATTGTAAAAGAGCCCTGGAGTCGACTCTACTCCGAAGGCCTTCTCCAGTTCGTTCAGCATCCAGTAGTTCCAAAATTCGTTCTTTTCCCCGTCCATTTCTCACGTGTTGCCAGTGGGAAGCTTGTGCCCCTCCAGGACTACGGGGCCCGCTTGAATATCATCTTCTGGATGCAGAGTGACACCACCACCCATGATCGAAGCCCTGGAAGTGACAAGAAAAGCGAGAACCAAGCAGTTAGCATCAAAACCGAAGAAAATTGGTTAAGGTACGGGGATTCTCCTAAAACTGCTTGGAGAGGTCCCATCCGGACCTAGATCCAAGACAAATAGAGATCCCAGGAACATAAGTCAGGAACTAAAGGCCAAGTGTATTTGCTAATAAACTAATTCACCCGAACGATTTTGAGGCGTTCGAGTTCAACGATCCGGGACAATCAAGCCCGCTTCACCAATCAAAGTATCTATGGTATGGGGTGCCATCTACAAACCCTACTGTTCATCTCCACCACTTCGACTACCTAGAACTGCCCTACTTGGCGGTGACGGCCCTAACATCTATATGGTCGTGAAAACAACATGGCAAAAAAAATGACCAAACGAAATAAAGAAATGACCAGAAAACACGTTTAAACTCAGGTGACAACGCCGGCAGGAATTCGGTCTTGAATTGGAGGAGGCAGTGTGACAGTTCGTCAATGCTTCTAGACCAGTCGGGCGGGACAAAGTTGTCTTCTTGTTGAGTGAAAAAAGGCTTCGTCGAAAATAAATGGGCACGAAGATATACTAACCATCGGAGAAGTTCATCAGCAATTTCAGACATAAGAAGCTTTGGCTCTTTGCTTTCTAGAATGGGAATTTGGGATCAATAAAAATGTGGAAATGAGTCTGTTGAGGTATTTATAGGAATGAAAAGTACTATTCAATCCAACAGTCCATGATGAGGATTCCAAGACTATCCTCATCTAACGGTCCTGGACCGTGCAGGGGCATTAATTGGCCAAATCGAGTGCTAAATCGTGGTTTCGTCAATCCACGGTCCCTGCCTACCTCATCCAACGGTCCACATTGAAAATCCCAAAGGAATCCCCATCTGACGGCTCCAGATTGTGCATAAACATTAAACAGTCCACTCGAGTGCTTAAGGAACCTTTTCATTTGGACATGACGCTTCGGGAGATGCGCTGACACCCATCAGTCACCTAGGTCATCAAAAGATTTTACCCAGATCTTTTGGGGCACAAGTGGCACAGACGTACCATTAGCTTGGAGACACGTGTCTAGGACGTTGGGAATGTGAAAGGACAGGATCGGCCAAATGACCCCCAAGTAAACAAACCCGGATCCTGGTAAATGAATTGGGACTTATGTAAATGAACCAGGATACATGTGATTGATTCAGGATGAAGACTTGGGGGTAAATGTTATCCATATTTTCCACCTATGACACATGGCATGGCCAAACGGGTCCATTGAAGAGGCCTAGGCCCAACCTGGACCCAGTGAACAATGAACAAGTAAACCCCGTCGGCCTGGACCATACAGATCCGGTTACTGACAAATAGAGTGAGCATAGCGTAGGGGCCAGAACTAAGCCGTAGGCCCGAATCATCTTCTTAATCGTATTCAGTCTATATTCTCTGAGATATAAATTATGATGGCTGACGATCCATTCCAAGAGACAAATCCCATCAAGTGGGATCCAGGATAAGACACTGCCATCGAGATGTCGTCCTTGGTAAATGAACACAGGTCCTGGTAAACAAACCAGGACTTAGGTAAATGAACCTGGATCACCTAGTCGGATAGAACAAGCCCATTCCTTCCTACAGTTGACGTGTCCCCAAGAAATCCGGCAGTTGATCTCCCTAACTAACCTGCAGAATGGGGTACACACGGAACGTACACTGTTCCTAGGAAACAGTACTGCCACTACTCTAACAGATCCTGTCCCCAGGATCTCCTTGGTACCACACGCGGATCATGCTAATGTACAAGGGACAGTTGTAAGACTTCACCACGCCTAAGTCGGCCCAATGGGCCCAGATTAACAACCCTTAATTATGTTACATTTCTTGTATTATGGCTCCATTAGCGAGCAATTGTAATTATATCCTTATTGGGCCCGGATTAGTCCGACCCAAGTGACATGACTGCCTATAAATAGGTTCAGTCGTGCATTGTAGCGAGGATCCCGAATTTTCTCTTGTAAGCTAAATGCTGCTGAACTTACAGAAAACCTCCATTGTCAAAGCTCTCTAAAGCCTAATACAAGTGATCGTGGACTAAGGCTCATTAACGCCTCAACCACGTAAAAACTGTGATCTTATTTATTTTCTAGTCTTTCTTTCTAGCTCTTATCTTTCAATATATTTTATAGTTTCCGAAAAACTCGATGAACATCTATATATACTGATTAATACAACAAGTAGAGCTCATGAATTCACTTTGAGCTCAGTCACAAAGCTTTGCCTTCTTATCTTCTAGGAATCAGCGAGAAATGTAGCATACTACGACATCGTTGAGACCCTAACTTGGTAGCTTTGATCATTATGATTTTCAAACCTTGTGAAAACATTTTAACAACAATTAAAAACAATTGGTTTTAAAAATATTTTTGTAGTAATAGTGACAATCCTCTTGATCAAGGTCAACATGCTGAAAAAACATCACTATTTCAAAAACTTTCAGACAATTACTTAGTTTCAATGTGTGGTCACGCTTAGATCTTGTTAATTAAAAAGAAATTCAAGATAGAGTTTTGGCATGGCTGCATTCATAAGCTAGCTTGGTTACGCTTAATTTTTCTTCAAAACTTGTGGATCTTTTAATTGCTACAATCTACTCAAAAGATCACGCTCAAATGCCACTACAAAACAAAAGTTATTATTTAGAAAACATAATTTTTTTTATGATTAAATATCACTTTTAGTCGTAACAAAAAAAAATTGTGAAAAAATATTAGATCATAAATTATCACTAATGTAATTTTAGTCATAGCCTATTGTATATAGTGATAAAAGTTATTGTAACCAAAAACATATTTTTTTCACAACAAATTATAATTTCTATGACTAATATATTTAGCTACGAACTTTTTAGTAACGAAATAGATATAATTTTATTTTGGGAAATTTGCAGCTAAAGTACCAAACATTTAATTTTTCTTGCATTTTAGTATCAACCGTTAAGTATGACTTTTGACAAGTTAATGCCCACGTTTCAGCAAACGGTTGGTCCACATTTTGGTACTTTCACCACAAAGAAAACAAAATTTTGGTATTTAGCTGTAAAGAAACACAAAGTTTAGATATTTTAGTCGTAAGTAAATACAAAGTTTAGATATTTTAACCGCGATTTTTCTTTATTTATTTTTTAGGAGACAAAATAATTTTAAGTTTTTGTTTTTATTTTTATTTTAATAGTCTTTTATTTTATTTGAACTAAAATCGATTTTTAATATATTTTTTCATTTTTAAATCAATTAAAATATTTTTTAAGTATTTATTATCTTTTAAAATATATTTTAATTATGCTATAAAAAAAATTATAAAAAACAAACAGTAAGATTTTTATTTTAAAAAATTACAATTGGATTCAGATTTTGTTTTTCAAAGCATTGATTAATACATGAAAATGTCATTTTATTGATATGAAAAATTAAAATAAATTAAGTTTCAATTAATATTTTATATATTTAATGTGATATATTTTACAAATGAAAATGTTTAATTTTTATTTAATTTATGTTCATTTTGTAGGAAATAAAATGAATTTTTTTTTTCATTTTTGAAATAAATAAAATTTAAAAAAAATTGTATTTTCAAGTTCAAAGTATATTTTAATTAAAATAAAAAAAATAAGTAAGTATTAAAATAGAAATTAAATCCTAAAATTTATTTTTGTCTTCTAAAAAATAAATAAGATAAATATGTGGCTAAAATACCTAAATTTTATGTTTACTTATGATTAAATATCAACATTTTATTTTTTTAGTGGTGAAAGTATGAAAATATATGGACTAAACATTAGCTGACATGTAGTCATTAGTGGGTCAAAAGTCAAAATTAATAGTTGATACCAAAATAAAAATAAAAAGTAATATTATGATACTTTCACCACAAAAAAAAAAAAATCGTTTAAATCTAAAGAAAGTGAAAATTTTATTACTTTAGCCACAAATTTAATTTCCTTTTATTTTTAATTCACAAATAATTTGTCACTAAAAGAAAAAATAAAATGGTAACGTGCCAAACACGTACCTCAATACATCTCCATGATGAATTACCCAACCACATTATTGAGCCATTCACTCATTAGTAATTAGGCATTAGTCATATATCACAAATAATATAACTATATTTTCTCTCTACTTAAAATGTGTCATTTATTAAGTTATAACACTTGCATTCTGACAGGTAGGGCTGTGCAGAAACGATCCGATCCAATAACAAGCCGACTGATCCAATGTCAACTGACCGCTAAAAATTGGATATCCAATCATGATTGGATTGGATCGGATGACATTTTTAAAAATCCAATATTGGATCGGTCGGTTCTTGGATGACATGTAAATCCAATAAATCCAACCGACCGATCCAATCCAATAATGATCTAATTAATATTCAAATAAAAAATATATTATATATATTTTTTTAAGTTAAAATATCATTGGATTTATGTTGGGTTTGTAATGTTTTGAACTAATATATTAGTTGTTTATATGAAAAATCAGGTTTAACTCTTCTAAGGATCAGATTGGATGGATCCAATCAATCCAATTAATATTGGATCAAAAATATTGGATGGATTCAATCCGATCTAATAAATATTGGATAAAAAATATTGGATGGATCCGATTTAATACAGGGATTCATATCCATTGGATGGAATCGATCCAATCCAATGACTTATTGGATCGGTTCGGTTCGGTTGAGCATACAGTATTGGATTTGATCGGTTGGAGAAATCCAACATCCAATGTATAATTGGATTAGATCTGGATGGGTCCAAAAATATTAGATATGTTCCAATGAACAGCCCTACTGACAGGAATCTACACTACATCCACATATCAAGACTTAATTAGAAAGGTAGAGAAAAACCTTTTCATTCCAACAACCGATTTTATTATTAAGAATTAATATTTGATATAAGTCACTTTCGATTCCATTATAACACTTCAAAAAATAATTTGTCTTCTTTTTAACTTTCTAATACAATACATTATACATAAAGTAAGGAAATATATATTAATAAGTGAAGCCCATTATTAATTATTGGTACTTTTAGATTTAGATGCATTAATGGTACATGTGGTTGGCCTCGATCACAATTCATTAAACGCTTCGAAGAAAAAGTAATATTGCTTGCTCATGAGGGATCCATATGAGCATGAGGTTCGTGTTAATTAATTAATTAATAATAATATAGGAAAATAATTAGTATGAGAATTATTTTTTCAAAAAAAGAAAGAAGATCAATTTTGTTGTAAGTTTTTTTTTTTTTTTTGCTCTCTTTATGAATGGGATTTGAGCTTTAAACTTTGTTTTTTTTTAAATGTGAACTAGTGATAAACATAAAAGTTTATCATAAAAACATGGTCCTATTTTGTCATATATTAGAAAAACTTGATTGGGTTTTTCTTAAATTATAAGGATATATAAAGATACCTAATGATCATCTTAAAATAATAATAATAAAAAAGAAACAATCATGTAAGTCCAATCCAACATGTAAAGAAAGTACTGTATTTAACATATTATATATATAGTATACGAAATACACATACCTATTGGCTAGTCAATGAAATACCTTTTTTCTCTTTCTTTTTGTTTTGTTTTCTTCTTGTTGAATTATTGGCTTAGAATTTATGTATTGACATGATCATGACAAGAGACTCTCTCCACAATAAATGTATCATGATTATATAAATTTATTCCCTTTAGACCTTTCCCAACATCCAAAACTTTATAATATATATATATGGATAGCTTTAATACTTTCAATTAATTAGTTCATTAGCATGATTTGACAACTTTAAAAACAATTATGTTCTTCGTTACTCTATCATATAATGCAAACAAATTCACACTTAAATTCTTTTAGGGATAATCTATTTCGACTTTAGTTTCTTTTCAAGTGAATGGGAGGTTGCATTGAAATGATTTTGTCTAGCACAATGAGTTTAATGATGATTCATTATTGAGGAATTGTGAGGTAAAAACAAAAGCACTTGTCCATTAAAGCAACCCACATCATTTAAAATCTTAACCATTAATTAGTGGTAGGTCCATTGGTAGAATATTGTATGGCTTTGTGGGTGTTAATCTATGCTACCAAACCTTAATTAACTACCAGTTATTTATATATACACATATACTCTTAGAAAGATAAAAACATAAAGATGTTGTCTTCATAGCTATAGTAACTCATAAGTAATTAATATTCTTATAGACATCAATGTATTTTACTTTGACTTGGATTATAATTGAGCACTATTAATTGGTCAGAATCAAGACTTTTAACTTTATTTTAGCACTCATGCATCACATATATATTTATGCTTGTCCATTTCTATTCTTTTATTCTTTCTTCTTCGTCAAAAGAAAAATCACATAATATACTAATGGTTGAAAAACATTTCTGTCGGAATCAACAGAACAGACCACAGCACTAGGTGAATATATGGGGTCTTTCTTAGTTCTCTATTAGCCAATGACGATTCTTGAATTCATCTGTGTGATGATATAAATTTATCTATGTGTATATATAAGAGTAAATACTTATTTTATACAATCTCTATTTTTTATAATTAATATTATCAATCGATATCATCTGATCACAAAAATACATAAAATTGATACTCTACGTGTGTTTAAATTTTTTAATATTCTCAAATTACATCTCATTTTAATGATTTATTTGATTTTTAATTATTTTATTATTTTTAAGTGATTTAGATATATTTTCAGAATTCATAAAATAATTTTATTTATTAAAATTATTTTAATTAATTAAAAACAAAAAATGGAATTAAAAAATTAAAAACTAATTAAAATCATATTGATTAACTTTAAATAAATCTAAATTTTAATTAAATTAATTAAAAAAAATTCATATTTCACTCAATCTCACTATTACCATCTCAGTTCTCCACCCTCCCAATATCACCATCATTTTAGTGATTTATTTGATTTTCAATTGTTTTATTATTTTTAAATGATTTAAATATATTTTTCAGAATTCAAAAAATAAAATAAATATTTTATTATAACTTTAAAATCATTTTCATAAACAAAATTATTTTAAAAATAAATTTAATTAATTAAAAAATGGACTTAAAAAATTAAAAAATTAATTTAAATCTTATTAATTAACTTTAAATAAACTTAAATTTTAATTTAATTAATGAAAAAAACTTATATTTCACTCAATCTCACCTTCATCATCTCAGTTCACCCTTCTAGTTTCACATACTTTATTTTTGTTTCAAAGTCAGATTTGTTTGTTAATTAAATTAAAATTTATGTTAATTTAAAGTTAATTAATAAGATTTTAATTAATTTTTTATTTAATTAAATTTATTTTAAAAATATTTTTGTTCATTAAAATTATTTTAAAACTAGTTTTAATTAAACATTTATTTTATTTTATGAATTCCGAAAATATATTCAAATCATTTGAAAATAATAAAATAATTGAAAATTAAATAAATTATTAAAATGAGAGGCAATCTTAGAATTTTAAAAATTTTAAATGCACAGATAATACCAAATTATTTAGTTTTTACAAACAAAACGTATCGAAGGATAATTATTAGAAACAAAAATAATTAAATTTGTATTTTGATAAAACACAAATATTAAATAAGTATATTTCCCCCGTATCTAAAGAAGTAACTATTGTTACGATTTATTTATGGATCGATCTCTTCTGATCACATATAATACTTGGTGGCTCTAATAATAAAAAAGTTGAACCAGCCTGGCCTAGTTTCTTTTTCCATTTTAATGATTTGATTTGAAGGCTAGGCCCGTCCTGCATCTATTTATGTATATGTACGTATTTATTACAGCCGGAATTAAACAACAAAGCCATTATCAATGGATTCTCCGAACCTAAATTATTTACAAATATTAGAAAATGCACCTACCAAAATTATCATGTCCAAAAACACATACCAAGTCCAAGAAAGAGCTTAGGTTCTAGTACTACTCGCATTAATAATGTAACGCATAAATATATATAAGAATATTCTGCAATGTAGTAGAACAACTTTATTAAAGGCTTTATCTTCTGTACCAAATACTCATGATCATGATGAATTAATAATAAGTAACTACCAAGTTGAGGGAATCAACCAAACACATCTGCACTTCTTATTTATGCATACGCCCAAGGCTGTGTGTATTTATATACATGCATACATATATATGTATAAAAAATAAAAATAAAAATAAAAATAAGTTTCGCCCAACTTGTCGATTCACTTGTAAGAAACCATAATACATTCTGTATGAATCGGATATCCCTAGTTGCATAGACTTTATTTATTTATATATTCATATAGCCCAATAACGTATTAAGCTCTCACTGAATTAGTTGTATACATACATGGTATGGTACTACTTTACTACATTTGCAATAGATGCATTAACATATATTTATATATATATATATATGGTTTCGCACATGTAAATTGCAACCCATGAAACGGAAGGAATTAATATAATTAACTTGCATAACAAGTTAATAACTATTAATCAAAGTAATAATACACCCAAAAAATTAAGGTGAGATCTTGTGCAATGAAAATGTTCTCGTGAAGTACTTAAATTAAAGATAAATAGAGTTGTCTCTCATATAAAGTGTGGAATATATATGATATATGATGTTGATTTTTTTATAAAAAATGAGTTCATACCAATTAATTAATTTTTTTTATATCTCCATAATTCTAATTGTACGTATCAAATCTCCGAATTTTTAGGAACATATCTAACTTATAAAAAGTGTCAAGAGTATTAAGAAAAATTATTATTTTGGTCCTTTTAGTTTAAGCACATAACTAAATTTAATTATAATTTAAAAAAAAAAATTAAAAATAGAGAATTTTTCAAAAATATGGTTTTTACACCATCAATGTGCAAAAATATGATAATTATATTTTTCTTAATTTTTATAGGAAAATTTATTAAAAATAAAATTAAAATATGAAAAACACAATTAGTAGCTAACTAAAATATGGAAATGCCACATTTTTTATCATAGCTATATTTTATTTGATTTTGAAGGTGATTTATTTTATTTTTTCAATTTTTACTTTTTCCTTCATTTTTTAATTATTTTTTCTTTTTTTTCCTTACTTATTTTTTCTTCTATTTTTTCCTTTTTATTTTTTATTTTTTACCAATTTTTTCATTTTTTTTCTTTTTATTTTTCCATTTTTCTTCTTCTTCTTCTTCATTTTTATTAATTTATCTATTTTTTTTATTTCATTTGTATCGTTTTGTTTTTTTTTCCATATTTTTTCAGTTTTCTTTTTTTTTTCTTTTTTTTCCTTATATTTTTTCTTTATTTTTGTATATATTGTTTTCTCCTCCCATTTTTCTTTTTCTTTTTTCATACATATAAGCTTTTTTTCTTTAAATTTTTTATTCTTCCATTTTCTTCTACAATTTTTTTTAATTAATTTTATTTTCTTTCAATTTTCCATTATTTTTCTTCTTTTTTTTTTCATTTTTATTCATTCATCTATTTTTTCCTTCGTCATTTCTTTTGTTTTGTTTTATTTCATATTTTTTTAGTTTTCTATCCTAAATTTTTTCTTCTTCTTTTTTTGTACTTATTCTTTTCTCATTCAATTTTCTTTTTATTTTTCCTTTTTTCACACATATTTTAACATTACATAATTATTTTACTATTTTTTTATTTATTATATTTTATTATTGTAATTTTTTTTATAGTTTTTTCCACTATATGTAAAAAAATTCAAATAATTTTTTTAAGCATTTTCTTTTTACTGTAATCCTTATAGGAATACCAAAATTTGGAAAGAAAATTAATAAAAATGTGAATGAGTAACCAGTTACCCTGATGGGAACATTCAAATCTAGAAAAAAAAATTATATGAAGAAGATAGAAGAGAAGGGAAATGGGGTGGATCTGATTTTTTTTTCTATCTTCAAATTTGTGAAAACTGGTTACCTTTCCGTTATTTGTGTGTATATTTCTGGAGGTAACTGGTTACATTCACATTCTTTGTGTGTATATTTATGAGGGTAATTGGTTACCTTCGTGTTATGATGTCTGTATATTTCTGGATTCTTTACGGTAACTCGTTACCTATGTTACTAAAATTATAATTACTTCTTCCTTTTTTTTAATGAAATGTTTTTCCTTTTTTTCATTCAGATTTGATGTTTCTTTTGATATTTAATATGAGTAACTCATCATCCATCATATGGTAACTGGTTACCCCTCTTATGGAAAAAATGTTACTCCTTTCAAGTTAACTGGTTACTCCTCCTGGTACATGTTATTTAACCTAGCTCTAGGATTTTGTTTTACATAATTGTCAAAAATCAATCAAGTAAATGATTACCTTACCCAGGATTTGAAAAAAGAAACGTACAATATAAAAAAAGGAAAAAATGTTTATGATAAATAAAATAATTGCAAAACAACCAAAGAAAAATTTAATATAGAATTAGTTATATAAAAATAAGCTAAAAAAATAATCAAATTACAAACATACCCTTCCAAATTAATAAAACTTGATTAAGAGTAAAACTATGGCATAAACCAACTTTTATTAAAAAATATGGGAAAATAAACCCATAAAAATGAAAAATCTTTTAAAAAAAAGTTATATTTTTGCACACTCTATTAAATTTTTTATATAAAATGTAATTTCCTCTTAAAAATAATCTTTAACTTTTTTAAAACAGTAAAAATAATCCCTTTTTATACCTATTTTCCGTCAAATCTATATTGATAAAAACTAAAATAACCTTACATCAAATATATTAATATTTTTATATAAATAAAACTTATAAAATTAATTAACACTACATTTTTTTAAAAACAAATTATATCTAAAATTAAAAACAAATAAAAGCTAATATTTGACATTTTTTATGCATTAATATATTTATAATACATTGTAAGAAAAATCTATTAAATTATTCTTTATTTGGATTTTGATTTATATTGAATTTTAAGTTTGAACAATTTTACAAATTATTTATATGAAAAAAATATATATATATATTAACGTTGTTATCCAAAAAACAGGCACAGATGATGTGGCAGGCGATTTTGAACATGTGGATGACACCTGGCAGAGTTCTATTAGAGTATCGACCAGTAAGACATTACAGGCGCGGCAGTAGAGTTTTTATCACGACCAGCATGGTCGTACATTCCGTATATTTCAAGATAACCTTGTAGAGATCATAATCAATTTCGAGATTATCTCCAATGATTCCTGATTACCCGATTAATTAGGAGAGAATATCTGTAACAAATTCATGTAATCCTCATTGAGCCTATAAATAGAGAAAGATAGCTCAAGGAAGGGACTTTTTGGCTTTTGCTTAATTAAAATTACATATTTACAAGAGAATTAGAGTGATTGTATTACGATTGTACTGTTGATCTCTCTTAGGTTTGTGAAACTCGGAGAACCCTAGTTCTTTGATCACCCCTTTGAGATCTCATATCAATAATAACTTAAGTAGACGTAGGTCATTACCATTTTCCTGGGGCCGAACCACTATAATTTCTTGTGTCCTCTACTGTTTTTGTCATTATATTCATTCCAACACATCTATCCACATCAAGCGTTTTGACTCCGTGTCAGTTGACCAAAATTAGGGCCAACAAGCGCCCTCCTAATCCAGGACCGTTACACTGTGTACTTTAAATGGTGTTAGACTTGCTAATCAAGTCATTTGGTTATAAACATGTAATTAAGGTTAATGTCAATGGTTAGGGTTAAAAATTTTGGTCAAAGGAAATATTGACTTTTCAATTAAAAGTTTAATACATACATGAGATCATAAAATGTTACAGATAGTTGTTTAAAATGGTATATACAAATCAAAAGTACAACCAGCCAGCCTAAGCGGCAAAATAAAGGATACAACCCTAGTTTCTCTCAGATATCCTCGGCCGTGGTGGTCGAGCAACCACATATGTCCACGCCACCACCGAAGCTCTCCAACTCATGATTGGTCTAGCTTTCCTTTCCCCTTACCTGCACCACATAGCACCCGTGAGCCTAGGCTCAATAAGAAAACTTAAACATGTACATGAACAATAAATATAAATTACATATACATATCTAGCATGCCCAACAGTAATAACCTACCCATGCAGCATGCAATTACAAATAAATGATCATTGGATCATTCACCATAGAGTTAACCCGGGGCCCTATGCCCTAGCTATCTGAACATAGAGTCACCTGGGACCCTTGTCCTTAGCTCTGAGTAACTAGTCATAGAGCTACCCAAGCATTTTGTTATCCAAGGACCATAGGATTGGCCAACGTAATAGTACGTCCCTAATTAGGCCTAAGCCTCTCGACCAGTGATGGACCCAAAATGGGTACGTTTTAAATATTTATAATTCGCAAGCACATGAATCGTATATGGAGTATAGTGTTCGTGTAAGCACGAGTTCGAACCTAAAGGAATTGACTAAAATAAAAAAAGAAACTATTTTAAACCAAAATTAAATAAATTCTAATCTAACTCCAAAGATTGATAATATTTAATGTCAAGAAAATAAAATAAAAGATTGAAAATAAAGCTATTTAAGAAGAGAAAAATAAACAAGATAGAATTGTAAACAAGTTGTAAAAGAAATATTATTAAGATACTAGAATCCACAAAATGTAAGTTTAATAATATTTATTAGTATATTGATTCCCAAGTTTTAGTGATAGTTAAAATAAATCAAACTATCATTTTCATATAGATTTATAATTTTAAGCACAAATTATTTCTAGAAAGATAGGATTTTTCTTCACTTTTCAAAAAAATATAATTTCAAAGTATTTAATGTGAATCAACCTAATGAAACAATAAAAAAAAATCTAATAACATTATTTATAAGGCAAAATATAATATTTTTTTTCTAAGTATTGGATGTGTACAATTTAATGACACATCTTAATAAAAGAATATTTTGTTTTGCAAAATGAAGAACAAAGTGTAATATTATCTAACAATCCAAAATACAAGATATTAAAGATGAAAGACATATATGAAGAAGAAAAATCCATAAACTTTATTGCATTACAAGGGAAATCAACATACAACATAAATACTATCTAGTTACAAGTTGCTTCATCATGATCTTTATAATCCTATGAAAAAGATTAGAAGCACATAACTAGAATCCAAAATATATTACAAAAGAAATACATACTTGGCACAAAATGGTCTTCCAAAAGGAAGAGAGAAAATGTAGAGAGAAAGTGTAGAAAAGATGATGGTAACCAAAAAAATAAGTACCCAAAAAATGGTCTTGAAATTACATATTTATAGCAAAAAATAGAGTATTAAAATAATCAACTTAAATTAATTAAATAAAGTAAATATGACATGTAGAGGTAAATTCTAGGGTGTAATGATGATTTTGTCATGAAATATGTAGAAAAATTGGGTAAAAAAATTGACATTTTTGGACAAAGGGACAATTGATGGGCTCAAGGAGGAGGCAGCTGGGTTTTGGTGGCTGTGTCAGCTATGTCGTGGGCTTGATTGATGTTCATTGTGTCATGTTGTTGGGCCAAAGGAGTGGAAGAGAGCAAGGGAGCAAAGAGAAGATGCAGCAGGCGGGGGCCTGGTTCTTGGGTTAAAGAGAGAAGGTTGGGTAGCCTTTGGGAGTCCGTGGGCATGGTTGGGCCGTAGGCTTGTGGAGGAAAATGGGCCATTGCGACTTCTTTCTTTTCTTTACATTTTTGCCACTTTTTCATACTTTTTTAGCATTCAATTCTTTTCTTATTCTAAATTTCCAAGCACAAAACAAATACAACATATTTCCTACAAAATTAAATTAAATTAAATCATAATCACATATTTTCAACTATAAAATTATTCATATTAATTCTTTGAGAATATTAATTAAAAATTAATTTAATTTAACATTAAAGTTCAATAACATAACATTTTTTACCTTAAACTAAAAAACAATAATTCAAATAATTTCAACTACAACATTTCACAACAAAATAACTATAAAAGCACACAAAAATCAATAAAATTAAAATAAACCTAATAAATTCAAAATAACTAAAAAAACTTAACAAATTAATTAAAAACTCAATAACTAAACATCAATTAACTTACAAAATGTGGTAAAATAATTCTATTTTGTAGAGTTATCAACCAGTGCGCAACGCGCTATTGCCGGCCTTGGCTAATGAGTCAAGGCTTTAATCAAACATTCAGATAACCAGACAAACAGATACAGATACAAATAAGCATACTTTAGACAATACAAATATTCATACATATAAATCATGGTATCTTAATCAATCAAACACAAACACATTAATAACCATGTTCCTTAATGGGGCCAAGCCCTACCTATGCAAACAAGGCAAGCATTCATTAAACAATTATCCAGCCGCAGAGCATTAAAGCATAACCTAAATCATGTTCATTCTTAGGGGCCGAAACCTATTCATAGTTATAATCAACAACTGTGCGAAGCCCTCATCACATATATCACGTATTCGGTGCAGTTTTCTTACCTTAGGTCTGAGTGGAATGAATATTAAGAACGATCCTCGGGCACGATCCCAGTTTCGAGACCCTAGCGATAACCTAGCCACAACCAATAGAGAATCTCATCAAAACGAGAAAATAAAGGCTTCCGGACCGAGTCCTAGCCTCCAGGACATCGAACTAAACCGAGTAGTAGGATTGATCTCGAGCCCTTAGGTTTGAGTTCTCGCACTCAAAACCCTCCTGGGGCTCGAAAACCCTTCAAGTGTCGCGGCTCAAAACAAAAGAGTCATGACCCGCCCCAAGTCAGAGAACCCAAGGCTCTCCTCTGCTTTGACACGTGCCGCGGTTCAAATGGAGGTTCCACTCCTCCTTCTCCTTCTTATTCATGAGAGTCGCGAATCCCCAAGAACAGGGTTGTGGCTCGCCATGAAATCTCAGAAATTTCCCCATTTTCTTCAAGCCAAAACCCACCAACAACCTATCCAAACATAGCTAAATCCCCAAGGTAAAGTTCCCAATCAACTCAGCACCTCAAAACACACAAAACCCAAGCCTAAACTTGGCAAAAACCTCATCAAATCCCAAAATTCAAAACTGAGTTTCTAAAATCCAAAACTTAGCTAAAATCTATATAAAAAAAAATAGAGGGATTCAACACTACAAGAAAAAAATGTTTTTAATAAGACCAAAAATGTGTTATCAAAACATACCATAACACTTTTTGACGTGTTAAGACCGACTATGTTATCGTAGGTCAGGCTATTTTACATAATACTTTATCATTGTTATACAGATGTGTTATTATACTGTCAACAATAACACACTTTCTGTGTTATTTTGATAAATAGATAAGTGTTTAATTATATTATTTATAGTCGATTATATAACACATTTCAATACCTATAAATTTGTGTTATACTACACTTTAGTATAACACATTTTTTGTGTTATATAATGAAGTTTGCATAGAAAAATTCTTTACTTATAAAAAGTGTTATGGTAATAGATATTATAACACATTTTTCGTATTATTTTAATATTTAGATAAGTTTAAATTCTCATTATATATTCATTTATATAACACTAATTTATTCTATTGTGTTTTTATTTTTTATTTATATAATTAAAATTAGCTTTCTCATATATACTAGCATCATCAAATGAACTTGATTTTCAAATAACAAAAAGTAAAAACATTCAACATTGTATTAACAATCCACAAATTAGTTTAAAACATTCCACACTGTCATCAACAACAAAATGTTCTTTAAGTATTCAAGTAGTCTTAAATATTCAACATATTGAAAAGTTACTACTTTCAGCACAAAATATTCTACAGCTGCCCAACAAGAAGCTTTCAAAATTAAGTATCATTTTCTATTTCGCTTGTCACATCTGCAAAATAAACAAAGAAATATTTTATTGTTATTATCTAGCATCACAAATTACTACATGAAAAATGCTATGGAAATTATTTCCAAGAGAGGGCACCACATACAAAAGATAATCACAAATGCAAAGCCAAGGACAATAAAAAATGCGAATACAAAAGCAATGGAAATTCCCTCTGATTTCTCTTTTCCAGAAAAAGAAAAATTTCTATCAAACTTTATAATGTATTTCCAAACTAAAAAAAGTCAAGGACCCAATTTAATTGAACACAGAAATCAAATCCCTATTATAAAGAATAAACTAAGCAACATTGATGATATAATTGTTTCACAAGTATTATTTTTCTCTACTGTATGCACACAAAAATTGATTAATTAATAGTAAGAAATCAATTATATAGAAAACTCATTCAATATAAAAATCAGAACAGCAATTTAAATGTAGATAATGCAGATAATACTAACATACATGAATGATCTCGATTATTGATTTTGAAATCTTAATAGTATAAGCTTAAAATAGATGGATGGCTTTTTTTTTAAAAGAAATAGAAGGCAATCTTGCATACTTGGGAAAAGTGAGGATTCCTGGGTGATTGTGTAGATGACAGAGTCTCTACTTCTACGACATTGAGGACTTGATGTGAAAAATCGAAAAGCTCAAGCACCCTTCAAGCACGCTTCCAGTATTCATATTTGCCTTGTATAAAAGATCTGCAATTGGAAGACACTTCAATATTTTAAATGAACTATAAAAATAAAAGCAAGATTCGCATATCAATTTAGGAAGCGGAGAATTTAAGTTATGACTCATCCAAATTATATTTAAGATTCGCATATCAAAAGATCTGATTATTCTTGATGCTTTTCACTAGTGTTATGACTCATCTAAATTATATTTATCTGTAATTATTTGTAATTCTTGGTGTGAAGACTCTCATTCCATAGTAACATTTTTAACAACCTCGTAGTGAAATTTGTTCTCCTTGAAATTCTAAGAAAGCTCTTGTATATATATATATATATTAAGTGGACAAAAAAGAGTAGTCATTTTCAAGTTCCCTTTAATTATTGTGGGAGTGTGTGATAATCACAGATAGAGACAATGTGGCTAAAGGCCTATGCACATGTAAAACCAAAAGAAAATTGCTATCATCCATTTTCAGTCATCACTCCCAAGTTTCCAACCACAACCAGTACTAAATTGTTACACATTTCACAATTTCAAAATAACAAATCGAGTGAGTACACCAACATCCCTCTATATGCATGTTTCAGCTACATATACTACTTAAAGTTTAAGAAGACTCCAATTCCAATGTTATAAAATTGTTTATACCTGAATAACACGAGATGATTCCAAATAAAATTCTCTAAACCATAGAATCACATGAAGGTAAGATATAACTTATAAGATAGTATCATAATATTAATGGTAGTTAATCTAGCTTATCAACTTTGACAAATTCAAAGGCTGGGTTACATGTGTGATATGGACATTGTTAGAAAAATGGAGCCAAAGGTGACTAAGCAAAAAGACTTGAGTAATCCAATATATGTAAGAAAAAACTGAGCTTGTAAAAGAAGGTTTCCAACTATTTCATATCATTGACCTAAGGCTCTATAAACAATTTTTCGAATTCTCTCTTCCCGCTGTGCCATACTAGTCCTGCTATTCATTCTCCGTTTTCCTTGGCTGTTCCTCTGAAAAACAACACCCATCAACAAACTTTTCAACTTGGTTCTCAAGGTTAGAGTTCAATTCACATTAGTTTCAAATCATAAATCATGGTTTTCTTCTTTACCCAACACACTTCATAGCTGAACAAGTTTACATATGAGTATAGCTTCTACTCAACACATCATTTTGGTCGCCAATCACAAGCTACAATACCCAAATAGCAGGAAAATCGTGGAGTTTGCAACATCCATGTTCTTATTTTCTATTCACAGGAACCAAACATACTTTCACATATTAATTTCAAAACAGAAGACTTAATAGTAGTAATACCCGTCGAGCATTGAAGCCATTAGCGTTTCCATTTCTGTTGCCATTGTTGTTGTTAAGCAAAAGACCAAAGCCATTGTTAAACCCACCATTTAATCCAGGGTTGTTAGCAAGTGAAGGAGGCACAAACTCCTCCACCATAGGATTAAGCTTGGAGAAAAGCTCCCTCAATTCCCTCATATCCCGGTTAAAGCTCTCCCCATCACGATCCTCATTCATCTGCAAATCCCCACCGTTTGATTGCTGATGATGAACCGACCCCACTCCTACTATCTGCATTGACTGAGGACCTCCGATCGTTGTGCCATGATCAAACCCCAACTGAACCACCTGCGCCGCCTGCACAACCTTCATGAAAAGGCCCTAATCGTGAGGCCTCAGAATCGAACCATTGCTGCTCTGATGCAAACCATTATGCTTCGGCTGATCCTGATCGTTACCTCCTCCTCCTCCACCACCACGCGCCGTCGTCTCCTCCTCCACGCTCCTATTTGACGAAGCCGAACCCACGTTCCTCCCCAATTCCACTCCAGCATTCTCAACCACGACCATGGATTTTAACTCGTCCTCCTCCTTCCTCCTTTTCTTTCAAAATTTATTCCAGTCGCTGATCAAACAAATGAAGACCCTGAAAAAAAAAACCCAAAAAATAAAAACCAAACAAAACAAATTGCCTCGATGTCACTACGGAGAAAAAGAAAATGAAAATCCAAACAAAAAAAAATAATTAAAATAAAATTTGAGAAATGACAACGAAGGAACAAAGCTAATTAATATTAATTAATACTTAATATTATATATATAAAAAATTAAGAACAAGTTAGAGCTGAATTGAGTTTATTTACAGTGAATGGCGTTTTTTGGAATTTTCAGTAAAGAAAGAAAACGAGGGAGTTATAGGCGGGCTAGGAAAAAAGAAATTAGCTTGGGAAAAAATATAACTTTTACAAGTTATAGGCGGGCTCCCAAAACGCCATTTTTTTTTACCACATATATGTATATCATAATACTTTTTCAATAGTATTATATTCTTATGTTATGATAAGGGGTATTTGGTGTAGTGCAAGGCTGGAAATCATTACCTTAGTTGCCCCGAGTGATGCTAAGCTTCTCCCCAAGCAATCCCGAGCCTAAGGTACCCTCGATTCCTCCTAAATCGCAAGAATTCCCAAGGAAAATTAAGAGAGTGTGTGAACGAAAGAGAGAGAGAGAACAGAGAGAGTGAACATGTTTATTCTTCAGTTTTGGTGTTTGTGTGATTTACTTATACTGTAAGTAATTCTAAGTAAATCTCGAGGCTCGGGGTACCAAAAACGTCCTTGAGGGAAAAATGGTCAAAACCCCCAAAATTCCCTCCTAATCTCACTAACTCTAAATATATCATCAATTATTTATTCTCATTACCCGATAACTCGGTAATGTACTAGATACCCAAAATACCCCTTGACTCACCCCGAGTCGGGTATTAGGTCCCGTTGTGACTTTCCCACTAACTTGCTCCCTAGGATCGCCTCATGTTGAGTAACCCAAATATATCCACATAATAATGTGGTCTCACACATATATCACATATATGCACATATATTCCAAATATACCCGTAACGGGCCAAATTACGAAAATTGCCCTTCTAATAAGAAACATACCCACATACATATTTAATACACATAAACATGCATATCTAGTCATAGTATAATATAACTCACATATTCGTATAATTACACATATATATCACATAAACACATAATTTTTCGTAATTTGCCATTCTGGCCCCCTAATCAAGGTCATAAGCCTTATTAGGTAATTTGAGACGTTACAACTATCCTCTCCTTATAGAAATTTCATCCTCAAAATTTTACCTAAATAGCTTGGGATACTGATTCTGCATATTTGCCTCCAGCTCCCAGGTCGCTTCCTCGACCTTGTTGTTCCTCCATAATATCTTAACTAAAGGTATAGTCTTGTTCCTCAAGACCGTGTCCTTCCTGTCTAAAATCTGAACTATTTGCTCCTCATATGTAAAGAACGCCGTAGACTAATACTTACAAAACATTCGTACAACATAGCTTATAAAAGAATACCGTCCATTACTAAAGTCTCAGGGGACTTATTTAAAATCATGCAAGTTGGCGCCATAAGTTTAAAATAAAATATAGGTTTTTATGCAAAGTTCAAGAAAACCAAATAATTTAAATAACAGAGTCCCACTGATAATTTTAGGAAAAAGTCTCTTAAAAACAAAACATAATAAAAATGGCATTCTACGTTGATCGTTTTATCGTCCATAGGATTGCCCCACGCCATACACCCCATGATGAAGAACTCCCCACGTCACCACGCGTGCCATAGAGAAAACCTATTTGCTACCTGGAAGGAAAGTAAGGGGGTGAGCTAAAAGCCCAGTAAGGAAGTACAAGCAAGTAAGAAAAACAACAAACAACCAAACACTAACATTCATCTAAAACATCATGGTCTATCATAACATAATCGTAACATTTCGTCTTATCATAACATAAATGTGACATATCAACATATCATAGCATAAATGTGACATATCAACATATCATAACATAAATGTGACATATCATCATATCATAACATAAGTATATCAGCATATCATAACATAAATGTGACATATCATCATATCATAACATAAACGTGACATATCAACATATCATAACATACATGTGACATATCATCATATCACAACATACAGCATACATGATGAGCATGGAACGCTAGTTGTCCATGTCACCCTATGAGGTAAACAGGAGATCACTGGTCCTTGAATAACCTCGGCGCGTCCGCCCTAGGAGTCACGTCTCAATGTCCTTAGTAACTCGGTCGATGTATCTGACATTCGAAATCTGTTTGATGTATCTAACATCGTATTCTGTTTGATGTATCTAACATCCATACACATTTCACATTCAATCATATCATCACATTAAGGCATTCATAATTGCATAACAGTTCATTCATATAACAGCCTTACCATTCATAGCATAGAAACATAAAATCTATCTAACTTCCTTACCTCAGGTCCAAGCTAAGAATTTCACAATCTTTTCAACGAGCCTATATCATAATCAAAATAACGTTTCTTAGGTTCATAAAATTACTATTTTGCCCTTCCATACAACTCATGTGTGCATGGGCCATGCACTCATGAATACAGTTACACTAAAACATGCAATTATCGCCAAAAGAATAATGCTCGTTCTACCCATTTTACTAACATGATTGCTTTATAAAAATTACATAGTTGCATAATAATCATGATTTTGGACGTAAAAGTTGATTTGCATGTAACATGCATACGTGGGAACGTTGCGTAATAAAGACGTTTTCAAAAACGATAATTCTACATTTCTTGCTTCTATTGTTTGAAAATCAATAGCCATATTACATGCTTTATTTTTCTTAAAAATTTCTAAGTTGATTAAATTTCTCAAAAACTTTATTTTATTTTATAAATTTATTTTATTTTAGCTCAAAATAAAATATGTGACATTTTCATTAAATAAATACTAATTTACCAAGAATTAACCAACAAGCTTGGATTTAATTAAAATACCTATTTTAACATGTTTCTTTAGAAAAATATATTTTATTATTGTGTTACAAAAATGATGTGAAAATATATTTTAAGTGTGGAAAAATACATTTTGATTTAATTTATTTAAGACTAAATTTTTAAGTAGTAAAAACCCATATGTGACAATTTAATAACAATTGTTAACCTTTTTAAAACAAACTTTCAGCCATTATTTATTTTATTCAAAAATCACAAATAAATAGAGTTTAAATATTTTTCTCAATCAAAATAAAGAAAAATCATTATTTATCAAAGTATGCATTCATACCATTAAAATATCATTTTTCAATATTACCATAACTTAGGAAAAATAATTTATTCCAAAAAATTAATCAAATTCATTTTTAGTGAGACTTACTTCACATTTTATTACAAAATTCCAGCAACCATTTTTTTATCATTAAAATCACCATATTCAATTTATAAACTCATTTTTTTCTCAAAATTCAATAAAAATTCTGTAGGAAATTAATTGAGTAAAATATCATAATATGAGACTTAAAATCCTCTTTTAATTTCATAAAAATTAACACATTCAACAAGAACATTATTTATGCATGCAACTCATATTTTTATCAACTTTTACCCAATTATCTTGAAAAAAACAGCAAGCTTAATTCTTTGTAAAACTCAACTTTTGTCTCAAAAATTACATAAAATCATTCATGCCTATAATCTCATTATGCTCTTATAATATGCATGATTCCACTAACATAATCACATGAATCCTTTTAAAATCATTTGTTGCAATTCTATGAAAACCAACAAAACCTTTTCAATAAAATAGCATATAGTAAATTTATACCATATTCACATATGCCTTATTTTAACCTAGCATATTTCTATCATTATTTTCATGCATCTCACAATTTAATCATTCAAAACAAAACATGCATCTAACAACATTTCATGATCAAAAATATCAAGATTACCACTTGTTCTCTTACCCATATATCAAAGGTCCTAAAACATGGATCAAATATTTTGTAAATCACACAACATATCAAGAACACCCTTGGGTGTACCTAGGCCGAAATCACCTTACATGTGTTCATAGATTATTACAATTTTTCATGCATAGCAAAATCAACATCACAACCCTTAAACACAAATCATACTCTCACAAAATCCAAATCCTATACATCATTCCTACCCAAAAATCAACCATTAACACCATTAGCAAAACCTCAAATACAACCACCAAAAACAATATAAGGCTAAGGAAAAGACCATTACCTCTCTTGATTGTAGAATCAAGAACACAAAAGATCAATACCACAAACTCCACACCCTTGTTCAAGCCTAGGGTTTTATGGGAAAGCCACCATGAGGAGAAAGAAGAATCCAAACCCACACAAAACATAACACAAATCAATATCATATTATCAAATAAAGATTAAACAAAGAGAAAACAAGAAGACATACTCTAGGGGGGTTCCTCTTCACTTTCTTCTTCCTTCTTCCTTTCTTTCTTTCTTCCTCTCTCTCTCTCTCTCTCTCTACACGCCTCTCTCTCTCTCTCTCTCTCTAGGTCACGGCAGCCACACACACACACAAGAGCAATGGCTCTTCTCTCCTTTCTTAGTCCCTTTATCACAAATCCTCTCATAAAGTCTCCCAAACAAAATTAAGGTAAGTTTCCATTTCTCTTTTATTTTCCTTGATTTTTCTTTATTTAAAAAAGATACAAGGAATAAAACATGATCAAGCCTATCCCCAAATGATTATGGTCTTCAATTTTTTGATCCTTTTTACCATTTTAATGAAATATTGCATTCCCACTAGGTCACACGCCCACTCCTCCTTTCCCTTTTCTTTTCTTCTTTTTTTTTTTTATAAATAAATTACTCAATTAAATCTAAAATAAGGAAACCTAAAATGTGTAGAAAATCTACACATGTGCACCATGCTACCATGCACTAGCACACACTAAATTACTAGGGTGCATTACTATCTATCATGCACCTTAGTGCATTCCACCATAGCTCACATAAATACCTCATTTGTCACACTTAAATAAAATGTAACACTAATAGTAAGATAACATGTTACACATTTAATCACTTATTAAATTAATTAACCAAAACATTTCTAACAATTAAATAAAATAACAAACCATCAAATAAAACAAATAAACAATTAAATAAAATAACAACACTTAAATAAAACAATTCATCACACTTAACATTTAAATCAAATAAAGCACAAAATTTAAATAATCTAAAAAAAAAATTTGGTGCACTACATCATAGGATAAATCAGGCTCTAGTTCCAGATCCTTGTAACTCAACACATGAGTCCCATCTGATACATACTTCCTCATCATGGAAATATGAAATACGTTGTGCACACTAGAAAGTGTAGCGGGTAAGGCCAACCTATAAGCCACCTAACCAATCCTCTCTAGGATCTCAAATGATCCAACAAACCTAGGGCTCAGGTTGCCCTTCTTCCCAAATCCCTTCACCCCTCTCAATGGTGAAACCCTAAGGAAGACACAGTCTCCCACTTGGAACTCCACATTCCTCCACTTTGGGTCAGAATAACTCTTTTGTCTACTCTGAGACGCGAGCATCTAAGCTCTAATCTTTTCAAGAGACTCAGTGGTCATCTTAACTGCCTCAGGACCCAAATATTTCCTCTCACCCATCTCATTCCAGTGAATGGACGATCTACACTTCTTACCATACAACATCTCATAAGGTGTCACTCCAATAGTCGACTGGTGGCTATTATTATAGGAAAACTCTATCAGAGGCAAATATTTACTCCAAGACCCTTCAAAGTCCAATACACATGCTCTCAGCATGTCCTCCAGTATCTGGGTAGTTCTCTCAGACTGACCATCGGTCTAAGGATGATAAGATGTACTAAACTTCATCTGTGTACCCATCACCTTCTTTAAACTTCCCCAAAACTTGGGAGTAAAGATAGGATCCCTATCAGACACAATATACCTCGGAGTCCCATGAAGGTGTACTATCTCTCTCACATAGAGATTTGCATATTGGTCAACTGTAAGAAGTGAGCTAACTTCGTATATCGATCCACAATGACCCAGACTGAATCGTGCTGACCCACTGTCTTGGACAATCCCACCACGAAATCCATCGTGATTTCCTCCCACTTCCACTTTGGGATGTCCAGAGGCTGCAACAGTCCAGCGGGTCTTTGATGCTCTGCCTTGACCAGCTAACAGGTCAGTCACTTCGCTACGTACTCAGTCACATCCATTTTCATCTCAGGCCACCAATATAAAAATTTCAGATCATGGTACATCTTCGTGGTGCTTGGATGTAGAGAATAAAGGGTAGTATGAGATCCATCCAGAATCTCCCGTGTGATCCCAGTGTCCATCGGTACGCAAATCCGATCCTTGTATCGCAAAAAGCCCATTTATGACACTGTGTAGTCCTTAGCTACTCTAGCTAGGATGCCCCCTCTAATATTTCCTAACCGCGGGTCATTCAACTGCTTCTCCTTAATCCTCTCTAAAAGAGTAGATTGTAGGGTGATGTTGCCTAACTGGCCCACGACTAATGCAATACCTGCTCTAGTCATATCCTCAGCCAACTCCCTGGATATCTGTTTAGCACTATACAACTGTCCCGAACCCTTCTGGCTTAAGGCATCTGCTACCACGTTGGCTTTCCCTGTGTGATAAAGGATCTCACAATCATAATTCTTCACCAGTTGTAGCCAACGTCTCTGCCTCATGTTCAAATCCTTCTGGGTGAAGAAGTATTTCAAACTCTTGTGATCTGTGTATATCTCACACTTCTCACCATATAAATAGTGCCGCCAAACCTTCAGTGTTGCAAGTTCTAAATCATGTGTGGGGTACCTTTGCTCATACTCCTTCAGCTGACGTGATGCATAGGCAATCACCTTCCTTGTCTACATACGGACACAACCTAGGCCTTGCCTCGAGGCGTCACAATAAACTGCAAACTTGTCCTGATCTGTAGGAAGACTCATAACTGGAGTGGTGATCAAGTTCTTCTTCAGCCCCTCGAAACTGTCCTCGCACCTGTCTGACCATAGGAACCTCTGTTTCTTGCATGCAGGGTCGGCTCAAGGTCTTGAGGTGCCTTGAGAATTTTTTTTAAAGAGGGCCTTCTTTTTAAAAAAAATAAAAGGAACAGTAATTTTTTTGACAAAAGATCTACTCGAACCATTAACTCCTCGTAAGAATAAACTTTTCAAACCATTATACCACTTAAAAAAATTATATATTGAAGATTATATATATATGTATTATTTCATTTAAAAAAAAAAAGTACTTTCCAAGCCTTATACGATTTTTTAAAAAAAGTGTTGTGATGGATGATCAAACCCTTATCCTTCGCCTAAGAAAACTCATCCTCACCAATTGTGCTATCCAAATCAAGTAATATAGTATTGAATACATTTATATATATATATTATTTTATTTGTTGCATATATATATATATGTGTGTGTGTGTTATTTTTAAATTTTGGGGCCTCCTCAAGCGAAGGGACCTTAGGCCTATGCCCCGCTCGCCCCACCCTTGACCCGGGCTTGCTTGCGTGTCAACTCCTTCAGTGATGATGCAATCTTGGAAAATCCCTCCACAAAGCGTCTGTAATAACCTGCGAATCCCAAGAAACTTCTGATCTTTGAAGCATTCTTCGGCCTTGGTCAATCTCTGACTGCCTCAATCTTCACTGGATCCACCATAATTCCATCCTTACTGACTATGTGACCTAAGAAAGTCACCTAAGGCAGCCAGAATTCACACTTCTTGAATTTCGCATACAACTTGTGCTCTCTCAGCCTCTGTAGTACTAATCTGAGATGTTGTTCATGATCTGTCTCTGACTGAGAATATACTAGTATATCGTCGATAAAGACGATCACAAATTGATCTAGGTAATCGTTGAACACCATGTTCATCAGATCCATAAATGTCGTTGGGGCATTAGTCAGTCCAAATGATATCACCAAAAAATCATAATGCCCATACCTGGTGCAAAAATTTGTCTTCGGTATATCCTTCTCCCTAATCCTCAGCTGGTGATAACCAGTTCGAAGATCTATTTCGAGAATATTGTCATGCCCTATAACTGATCAAACAGATTATCAATCCTTGGTAGAGGATACCTGTTCTTGATAGTCAACTTGTTCAATTCTCTATAATCGATACACATACTCAAAGAACCATCTTTATAATCGATACCTGGTGCCCCCCACACAAGAAACTGGGCCTGATAAAATCCAAGTCTAGTAACTCTAGTAACTGAACCTTTAGTTCCTTCAGCTCTGTCGGAGTCTTCATGTAAGATGCCCTAGACACTGGCCCTATCCCTCGCACCAGTTCAAGCACAAACTCTATCTCCCTGTGTGGAGGTAACCCTAGTAGATCCTCTGGAAACACATTCAGAAACTCACATACTAATCTACTATGTCCTGGTCCCACTGGCACAACCTGAGTAGTATCCACCACACTAGCTAAGATTCATATGCATCGCTCCTACAGTAGGTCTCTAGCTCTAAGTACGGAAATCATAGGTATACGGGGTCCATGAACAGTGCCAAAGAATACAAAGGGATCATCACCCTCAGGCTCAATGGTTACCATCTTCTTCTTGCAATCTATCATTGCCTCATACTTCTCTAACTAGTCCATATTCAGAATTATATCAAAGCCATTCATAACCAAATCTATCAAGCAACTGACAACTCCATGCCATCCACTGTCACTGGAAGTGATCTGACCCATCTCCTAAAACAACTAACTCCCCAGTAGGCAGAATAGTAGTCAACCCCACAGGATAAAAGTCACATGGTCTACACAGTCCATCATTGATCCTACTAGCAACAAAAGAGTGCGTAGCACCCAAATCAATCAAAACAATATAAAGGGTCCCATCACTAGAAAGATAACCTGTAACAACTGAGGGACTAGCCTCGGCCTCTGCCAGGGTCAAGGTGAACACTCAAGATGGCGTCAGGTTGTCCACCTTCTTGGGCTCTTCCTTTCTGGCTTTCAGGCAGTCCTTCTTCAGGTGTCCCACACTCCCACAGATGAAGTAGGCCTTCATCCGACATTCCCCAATATGGTGCCACGTGCACCAAGTACACTCCGGGAATGCTTTCCAGGTCTCACTGCCACCCTGGTGGACTATATGTATGCTCTGTGGCTTCCTATCTGACCTTGGAGCTAAAACTGTATCTGGAGTCTTTCTATTTTGGTAACTAGGGCCTCCGCCCCTACCAAAGCCTGCAAATGGAGGTCCTGGCCTCCTAGAATCCCTTCTGGCCACATTCTCACATTGATCTTGTTCTCTGTGCTCTCAGCTATAAGCGCCTTCTCCACAGCCTGTGCATAGATAGTCATTCCTAGCACAGTAGTGATACGTACATTCCGGGCTATCATAGGTTGTATCCTTCTGAGAAACCTCTCTCTTTTGCTCCCATCAGTGGGCACCAGATCCGTGGAAAACCTTGCCAATCTGTCAAACTTCAAGGCATAATCGGTCACTGACATATTTCCCTGAAGTAACTTATTGAACTTTTCAGCCTTCACAACTTTAACTGCATCATTGTAGTATTTCTCATTGAACATAGTTTCAAATGCTTCCTACTCCATAGTATTTACTGTCATGGTCTAGGATACCACCTCCCACCATATTCGGGCATCCTCCCAAAACATGTAAGTGGTGCAGGCCACTATCTCATTACCACCTACCCTCATGAAATCTAGGATGGTGGCTATCATAGTCATCCACTGCTCAACCTTCAGTGGGTCTGAGCTGCCCTAAAAAACCGGAGGGTGTTGCTTCTTGAACCTCTCATACAGGAGTTCCCATCTGTCTCCCCCTACTTGGGGCTACAATGACACTGGTACCACTGGCTGTAACACTGCTAGTATTGCACATTGTAGGTTCCCTGTTGGAACCTATTGCTGTCTAATCTCATCTTCCTGCCTCTGTAACCTGGCATGCATATCAGCAAGCACCTGTTGCTAGTTCTCTGGAGCTAGAGGTGGGGCCTGGCCCTAGTCATTCTCTTCCCTGGTCTGTATCTCTTGGCCAGCCAACCTCTCTGACCTTCGAGGAAGCATACTGATAACTATCCCACTCTACTGTGATCAAATTGGTCGTTAGGTAAGTAATTACTATACCTCTTGCCGCCTAACTAACCAAGACCGAACAAACAAACAAATGCAATGCTAATAAGCATGCCAACACGTAATACATTCAATCATGGTGCTAATAAGCACTTCCTGACATTCATCAGCAAATAACAACGCTAATAAGCATCTCTAGCATTCATAAGAAATTAATGATGCAAATAAGCATGTTCAAGCGTTTATACATATATAGCAATGCTAATAAGCGTGTTCTTTAGTCCCTGCCAGTATGAACTGTGCTGATAAGAATTTCCTGGCCTATATGCAAATAACAACGCTAATAAGTGGTTCCTTTGCATTCACAAGCAATAAAATTCTAATAAGCATATCTTTATCATTCATGCAACAATCAAGGGTCAGACCCTATCAGAATATCTCATGATCCCTAATAAGGCATGTAGATAAGGAGTATACATTTATTTAAACAGTCAAATACTTAATCACATAAGTAGTTACCAAACCATGAGTCGAGCTTGTCTTTAGTAGCGAGTGTACATGCCCGCTCAGTCTTCAAGAACCGTTAAACCTTGGTAGCTCTGATACTAAGTTGTAACGTCCTCCTAATCCAGGACTGTTACACTGTGTACTTTAAATGGTGTCAGACTTGATAATCAAGTCATTTGGTTATAAACGAGTAACTAAGGTTAATGTCAAAGGTTAGGGTTAAAAATTTTGGTCAAAGGAAACATTGACTTTTCATTTAAAAGTTTAATACATACATGGGATCCCAAAATGTTGCAAACAAGTGTTTAAAATGGTTTATACAAACCAAATGTACAACCAGCCGACCGAAGCGACAAAATAAGGGATGCAACCCTAGTTCCTCTGAGATATCCTCGGTCGTGGTGGTCGAGCAGCTGCATATGTACACGCTGCCACCGAAGCTCTCTAACTCATGGCTGGTCAAGCTTTCTTTCTCCTTACCTACACCACATAGCACCCGTGAGGCAAGGCTCAGTAAGAAAGCTTAAGCATGTGCATGAACAGTAAATACAGATTCTAAATACATATCTAGCATGCCAAGCAGTAATAACCTACTCATGCATGCACAATTACAAATAAATGATCATTGGATCATTCTAGGGCCTACTGCTCTAAATAGATGACCATAGAGTCAACCTGGGGCCCTATGCTCTAGCTATGTGACCATAGAGTCACCTGGGGCCCTATGCTCTAGCTATGTGACCATAGAGTCACCTGGGGCCCTTGACCTTAGCTTTTTGTAATTATCCATAGAGCTAGCCAAGCGCTTTGTTATCCAACAACCATAGGGTCGGCCAACGTAATAGTACGTCGTTAATTGGGCCTAAGCCTCTCGACCAGCGCGCAGCGCGCTATTGCCACCTTTGACTAATAAGTCAAGGCTTTAATTAGACATTCAGATAACCAGACAAACATATACAGATATAGATAAGCATACTTTAGACAATACAAGTATGCATACATATAAATCATGGTATCTTAATCAATTAAACACAAACACGGTTATAACCATGTTCCCTAACGGGGTCGAGCCTTACCTATGCAAACAAGGCAAACATTCATTAAACAATTATCCAGACACAGGGCATTCATGCATAACCTAAATCACATTCATTCTTAAGGTTCGAGCCCTATTCATAGTTATAATCAACAATCGGGCCAAGCCCTAATCACATATATCACGTATTGGGTGCAGTTTTCTTACCTTAGGTTCAAGTGCAATGTATATTAAGAACGATCCTCGAGCACGATCCCGGTTTTGAACCCCTAGTGATAATTGTTAGAGAATATATATTATACTCAATGGAAATATGAAAAAACCAAAATACAACTCTATGCAAAAAATATAATAGACAAGGTAATTGATTAAATAAACATTACAACTCAATTGCTCCAAATACAAGTAAATATAAAGAGATAGAAGAAGAAAATTACAAACTCAAAACAATAATAATACAAGTAAATAAGATCAACAAGATCAAAAGAATGAAAATAAAACCAATAAAAAGAACAAACTCCCACACAACCAAAGTGTAGAGTAGTGGGGATCACTAACTTGAACAAGGTTCAAAACCTTTGTCCAAAATCTTATTTCCCCTATTCTCTAAGCACTAAGGGATCTCTCTAGGATATAGCTCTCTGGAATAATTAAGCATCTATGGTGTATTTTCCAGCCAAGTGCTTTGTGGATGGAAAATTGTGTATCTTACAAGTGAGCATTAGGCTCCTATTTGTAGAGTTTTGAGACACCCTTTGAATTTCAAATTCCACCAATCCCCATGGCTTTTACCAATGATTAATTGGATGTTTTTGGAATTAAAATAGAGATTTGGGAGTTACTTGGATGTTGGAAACGTTCAAAATTGGATAAAACCGAAGTTTGGAAAATGTTGTCAGTCGCTTAGGCCGCGGCCCACGATGTTTTTTGCCTCTTGGGCCGTGGCCTGAAAAATATAGGCAGCGGCCCAAGTCATATTTTTAGCAACCAATTTTCCAAATTTTCCAAAACATTCCAAATTCATTCCCACTTGATTTTGTAACTTCCATACACATTATGGGAGTTAAAATCACATCTCTAACAGCCATATCTCTTATGGCTTTTGAAAAATTTAAATCAAAATGTGTAATATCAAATCTACACATTATTGGATAATATTTGGGAGTTACAAGTTGTTTTTTTGTAACTCCAAAATATGTCACATTTGCCACACACATGTGTCCAATTTTTGTGACTCTCAATAATATGTTACAAGGTGTGGCAAATCACATTTGTGTGACAAATCACATTATGTCACATTATTTAATCTAACATTATATTATTTCAAATAATATAACAATAACCTAGTCACAACCAATAGAGAATCTCATCAAAACGAGAGAATAAAGGCTTCTAGACTGAGTCCTAGCCTCCGGGACGTTGAATTCTACTAAACCGGGTAGTAGGATCGATCCCGAGCCCTTAGGTTTGAGTTCCTGTGCTCAAAACCCTCTCAAAACAAAAGACTCACAGCTCGCCCCAACTCAAAGAGCCCAAGGATTTCCTCTATTTCGACATGCGCCGCAGTGCGCCACTACTGGCGCCTCGACTCAAATGGAGGTTCGACACTTCCTTCTCCTTCTTGTTCATGAGAGTCGCAACGCCCCAAGAACAGGGCTGCGGCTCCCCATGAAAACTCTTAAATTTCCTCATTTTCTTCAAGCCAAAACCCACCAACAACCTATCCAAACTTAGCTAAATCCCCAAGGTAAAGTTCCCAATGTACTCAGCACCTCAAAACACACAAAACCCAAGCCTAAACTTGGCCAAAACCTCATCAAATCTCAAAATTCAGAATTGAGTTTCTAAATTCCAAAACTTAGCTAAAAACCATAAAAAACAGAGGGATTTAAGGCTAGAAATCGTTACCCTCAATTGCCCCAAGTGATGCTAAGCTTCTCCCCAAGCAATCTCGAGCCTAAAGTAGCATCGATTCCTCCTAAATCACAAGAATTCCCAAGGAAAATTAAGAGAGAGTGTGAAAGAGAGAGAGAGAGTGAACGTGTTTTTTCTTCAATTTTGGTGTTCGTGTGGTTTACTTAGACTTTAAGTAACTATAAGTAAATCCTGAGGCTCGGGGTACCAAAAACTTCCCAGAGGGAAAAATGGTCAAAACCCCCAAAAATCCCTCCTAATCTTACTAACTCCAAATATATCCTCGATTATTTATTCTCGTTACCCGATAACCTAGTAATCTACTAGTTACCCAAAATACCCCTTGACTCACCCCGAGTTGGGTATTAGGTCCCGTTGTGACTTTCCCGCTAACTTGCTCCCTAGGATCGCCTTGTGTCGAATAACCCAAATATATCTACATAATAATGTGGTCTCACACATATATCACATTTATGCACATATATTCCAAATATACCCGTAACGAGCCAAATTACGAAAATTACCATTGTAATAAGAAATAGGTCCACATGCATAATTAATACACATAAACATGCATATCTAGTCATATTATAATATAATTCACATGATCATATAAGTACACATATATATATCACATAAACGCATAATTTTTCATCCTAACCCCCTAATCAAGGCACTAAGGCTTATTAATTAGTTTGGGACATAATAATAATAATAATAATAATAATAATAATAATAATAATAATAATAATAAAGACATGTGGAATTCCATGATTAATTCTTATTAGTAGAAATGAGTCCAATAATATTTAATAATAATTTAAGTTATAATAATAAATTTGAAGGTAGGTAATTATTATTAGTTGTTACAAAAGTATCGGAAGTTAAGTTGAGGGGTGGAGTAGTTGGTAGAGAGTATTTTAGAAACAAAGAGAGCATTGGCAGCCTCTGAGTAGTGAACTCCATCCCAGCTTATGAACTTTGATCCATCCTCACATATGTTGTAACCAGCCACACCGCACGCTCGGCCCCGCACGTAGTTGTTAGGCGGTCCACCATACCCACAACACGCCATTAAAGGACTCTCAAAACCTATCATATCGATCATTATATAAAAACCAATCGATATACAACATAAACATATTGCTCAGCTAGTATTGCGCTTACCAAAAAGTACTACGTACGTAAGAAAACAAAATTATATGAAAATGTAGATTATATATATACCATAGATAGAGGGATTGGTGATGACACCGTATTTGATAGAGTACATGTCAACGTATACAATGGTAGCATCCTTCATTTCAGATCTGAGTTGTTCGCAGAGAGCATAGAGTTGTTCGTTGAACACTTTTGCAACATTATTTAGGGTTTGAATGCATCCATACTTGTCATTATCTCCTGTAAAATTTTGGCCAAGTATAGACAGAAGTTGTGGCGAACACCCTAGTGGCCCTGTATTGTGTACCCAAAAGTTCTTTCCTCCTTGTTCATACAATATCTACTTATGGAAGAAAACTACTATAGATCGTTACGATGATGTAATGAATATAGAAATTCCATATGGTACGTAGTGAATATGATGAAATGAATTTAGAAATTTATTTATGAGTGAATATTTTAAAATTTTTACAATTTCCTTATTTATACATGTATTTGTCTTGTAAATAGGTATGTATTTCCTTTCATCTGAGTGTCCATTATCATATTATGAGTTTATTCAAACAGATAAATTTTCTATTTTCTTTCCATTGTTTTTGGTATTATATATTGAGTGGATCAACAAGATTTTGATGTCTTAATTTTCATACTTTTGAATAATTAACAAGTATTAAAAAGATTGTAATTAAATTTTTATATGAGTCTTCCTTAGAGAAACTCAAACTTTATCCTACTTGGGGTCCCAATCAAAATATCCTTTTCTATACAAAAAGTCTTTAAATTTTGAAAATTATCATATTATATATAACAATTAGACAAATTTTATATTTTCAATTGGGCCTTTTCTCTATCTCGTAGCCGCAACATCATATAAACATATGTATATAAATACAATGACATGAATGTAATTAAATAGTATGTGTATATAATGATCATTTCATGTAATTAAATTAAGAGTTCTACTAACCCGAATTGAAGTTTGGATGACAGTAATGAAGGATGGGATATTTTCAACAACTTGTGCATAGGTAAGATTATCGAAAGTGAACGAACTTGCTAGATCATTTTGGCCAATGTCTATTATGTAGAGTGCCTTCTTGAACTCTTCCTCCTTAACCAAATCTTTGTATCCTTTATACACACACACACACAAACACACATATATATGAAACATTTCCCATTTACACGTTAATTATTTTTTTTAGTGTACACAATAATATATATGTATGTATTATGTGTGTTCATGAAAATTCAAAGGAAATCATTTATTTTACATACGTAAGTACCTTGTGATATAAGCTCAAGAGAACGAGCTCGAAATACGAGGAACTGGCGGATTTGGACATCCAAATTAAAAGGTTTGCGTTCAGGTAGGTTTGATGCACCACTCACAGCAAAATTTACTCCATGTGTGAAATTTGACCCCAAAGATTGGATGTATGGAGACAAATGATCTATTTTTACACTTTCACCTGGATTTAATTCATACCAAATCATTATTAGCTCTCCTCTTGGCACACAAAATATGTAGAGTTTTAGGCCCTTTGGGCTTTTATCCTGAGGAGTTGGGTTAGACTTTGACATTAAAACCCACTACAAGCCCATATATATATTTTGTGGGATTTGTTTTCTTAAAAAATAATTAATCTTTATATCTATGCCAAAAAAAATCATAAAAAATACAAGATAATCTTTTACATCAACCATAAAAATGATTACATATACCATATGTAAATTTCTCTATAATCCAGATGCGTGTGGGTTGTGGTTTTATATATTCTGCATGGAGGATGATCGATGAATAATACACACTAGAAACAAGCTTATATATATACACAAGTTCAAACTCCATTATTATTAACAATATGAATGGAAAATGAAGTGTTAAAAGGGGGAGACTCTTACAGAGAAAGTCAATCATGAGACGACCATCGCATAATCGACCAGTTGGGCGGTGGAAGAAGGTGCGGCCAGTGGGAGGTCCGAAGATGATTCCATATCCAATGGCGAATCCACCTGTGTCTGAATTGGAGTCACCAAAGTTGAATATCACTGCCTTTTTGCTACAAACATCACCACACTTAACCGATACACCAAATCCAAACAACACACTACTACTCAACATCACTGCTACTACTGACCACATCTTCATCTTCATCTTCATCTTCATATCCATTACTAAATCCCTCTCTCTTTTGGTTTTTGTATATAGTAATAAACACTTCCCAAGTAGATATTAATAGTGTGATAATATATCGTTTTTTTTAACATGTGAAAACTGACCCACTTGTGTCACCCACTTGTGTCAATTTATCAATTAATCTGAATATATACAAGGCTTGATTATTAATTTATTTTCAACCCTACATCTTGATAATCTTGTCCGTAAAATAATGTCAACATTTATGTTCACCAAGGGTCATGGTACGAATATCAAGACAAACAGTCATATAATAAAATAAGTTGATTGATGAAAAAAAAAAGAAGACAAGTTGGCCATTTAAAAAATTACAAATTGAAACTGAGTCTATACTAGCTAGCAAGATGCCTTCTAATTTAGTATTTAGAGTGTTCTTTTTTTAAGGTATTGACATTTTATAACGAGTAAATAGCATCGGAAATATATTTTATATCAAATATATTAAATGTTTTTAAAATGTTATAATTCTATATTTATTTATCTATTTTTGCGATAAATATACTTAGAGGTGTTTGTTATGGGGTAATCCTAACGTGGAGTAATATTCGATATTTTTATGGAATCTCTCACTTAAATGCAGAAATGCAAAAAGTTGTATTGAGTATAAATTGCAGCTCAAAGAATGGTGACTGCTGCTATAGTATATATAACCAATTGAGATATTACATAATACAGAATTGGTCCAATGGACACTATACACGTGTTGCCTCACACTATTCTATGTAATAAGAATTTGTTATCAGCTGAATATTCTAGAGTAAATGACTCATACTGCAGTGTCATCCGTGGTATTACATGGCTGTACACGTGGGAGCTGATGTGTTGTTTTTACACCACCCCTCAAACGAAAGGGTGATGCTATCACTCTAAGTTTGGAAACCAGAATCTGGAATCGTGTGTGAGAGAGGCTCTTGGTCAGACAATTAGCTATTTGATCTGCTGAGGGGATGTAGCGTACTTCTAGCTCCTTCTTCAACACTTTATCACGTACAAAGTGGACATCGAGCTCAATGTGCTTTGTCCTTGCATGGTAAACTGGGTTAGAAGCTAATGCTCCTACGCTAACATTGTCACACCAAATGATTGGTTTTGGAATAACAGAGAGCTTCAACTCTTGTAGAAGAGACTCAATCCACGTAATTTCTGCAGTGGCTTGGGCTAGAGCTCGGTATTCAGATTCAATACTTGACCTTGAGACAACCGCCTGTTTCTTGGATGACCATGACACTAATGTATTTCCAAGATAAACACAATAACCAGCCACTGAACGTCTATCATCTGGGCAGCAAGCCCAATCGGCATCAGAAAACCCTATTATATTCAGTCTCTCACTGTAAGCAATGTGAAGACCAATGTTTACACTGCCTTTCAAGTATCACAGAATCCGTTTGGCAGCACTCCAATGGGTTGTGGTTGGTTCCTGGAGGAATTGACTCAGTTTGTTAACTGAGTATGCTATGTCTGGCCGTGTGTGGCAGAGATATTGGAGAGCACCAATGAGACTGCGATAGTGAGTTGGATTTTTCAATGGGTCTCCATCGGTCTGAGATAATGGTCTTCCTACAGTCATAGGAGTAGGTACCGGATTCAGGTTCTTCATATCAAATTTGGTCAGAAGCTCTTCAATGTATTTGGTCTGTGTTAGATACAAACCGGTGTCATCTCTGTGAACCTCTATACCAAGGAAGAAATTCAAAGGCCCAAGGTCTTTGAGGGTGAAACTCTTGTTAAGGGCAGCTATAAAACCATGGACAACTTTGGAGTTATTCCCTGTCACAATGATGTCGTCCACATATATCAAAACCAAGATTTTTACTATGCCGTGAGTGTAGAAGAAGAGTGAGTTATCATCCTTTGAGTTTATGAACCGCCAAGTGAGCAGTGTCTGTTTGAGTCGATCGAACCACGCACGAGGCGCCTGTTTTAGCCCATACAGAGACTTGTGGAGTTTGCATACATGGTGCGGCTTATCTTGATCCTAAAATCCTTGTGGATGGGTCATGTACACATCCTCTTCAAGATTGCCATTTAGGAAGGCATTATTGATGTCAAGCTGTCGGATTTCCCACTGCATAGAGATAGCTATGGTGAGTACTATACAAATAGTGGAGGCTTTTAACACAGGACTAAATGTCTCTCCAAAATCAATTCCGGGTCTTTGGTGAAATCCTTTGGCCACTAAGCGTGCCTTGAAGCGCTAGAAAGAACCATCGGAGTTGGTTTTCACCTTAAAAGCCCATTTGTTACCAACCAAGTTGTAATGAGGTTAAGGAGGAACAAGGGACCACATGTCATTGGTTGTTAAGGCACTAAAGTCCTCATTCATAGCAGCACGCCACTCATCATTTTGTAAGGCATCAATTATAGTGGCTGGTTCATCGCAACTGGAGGTCCAAACAGCCTGACCAAGATACACTTTGGGCTTGTAAATGTCGTGCTTCGAGCGGGTAACCATAGGATGAGATGGTTTGGGTGGAGCAGGTGGAGGAGAGGAATTGGTGCGGCTAGAGGAAGTTTGAGAACCAGCTGGTGATGCACAAATAGAGTTAGAAGGACAATATGTACTAGGTGAAGTGTGAGCGATTACCTGTGTGTGAGAAGAGGAGGTGTGGTCAGCAGGTGGTGCTACTGCAGTGGCATTCTCTCCATGAGGGGCAGTCGGGTTGATGGGTTCAGGCACAATATGAGGTAGATAGAACCCCCCTAAGTGCATAGGAGCTGCCTGAAGTTCAATGGTGTGAGTATTAAGAAAACCATTGCAAAAAGGAAACTCAAGTTCATTAAATGAGACATGCCGAGAGATGTACACCCTGCCTGTGGAACTAAGGCATTTAAATCCTTTGTAAATCTCACTAAAACCCTGATTGACACATTTAAGAGTGCAGAATTGGAATTTATGAGTGTTGTATGACCATAGGCAAGGAAAACAGGCAGCACCAAATACTCGGAGTGAGGAGAAGAGGATGGCTGAGAAGGTGTAGTGGGAACATCAAACTTGTACAGACCATCCTTAAGTTTCCCTTGGAGCAGCACCACCCCTGCCACCTTGTCCTTCACACAACAGAAATCAAAATGAAACTCTATGAGTACATTGTTATTAGAGGTTAACTGAGAAACAATGATAAGATTTTTTGTAATCTGTTGTGATGCCCCGAATTCTCCGATGTGTTTTAATGGCGGGAATAGTAGGCCGGGAGGGCCATACTTGTTTAATCATGCCATTAATTGATAGAATGCCTGTATATGTGAATTATATTATAATATGATGTTAAATGCATGCATGTGGGTCCACATTTTTAATTACAGGGGTGTGATGATAATTTGGCCCGTTGAGGGTATAATTGTATAATTGTCGGTGATATGTTGTTGAGACCACATTATAATGTGGGTTTTTTCGAGCTATTCGGCATGAGACGATCTTGGATTATTGATTAGCGGTCTAGTCATAACAGGTTTAAGTTCAGGGCTCGGGTTTAGTCTCGGGGTGACTTTAATGATTAGAGCGTTACCGGGAATTAAAGGGTAACGAGATATGAATTATTGGTGTTTGGGATTATCGAGAATAGCGGGAATTGGAGAGCGTTAATTATGATTAACGAGATAGGTTGGAAATGACAATTTTGCCCTTGGGAGACTTTAGAAACTCTTAATTGACCTAGGGGTATAATGGTCTTTTTACCCCTAGGATAGATATAAAATTTTGGGCTGTGAAACAGAGGGGAAAACAGAGCAAGATAGTGAAGCTTACCCGTACCTTCTCCTTCCTTCATCTCCTTTGGGAATTTTTGAGTTCTTGTTGAGGATCCAAGCTTGGGAAGTAGACCTTGGGAGTTTGGGAGAGTGTTCCACCATTGAAGAGCATCACAACCTGAGTTTGAGGTAAGTTTCCAGCCATTAATTTTCTGGTATGCTCTGTTTTGGTGTTAGTTTTCAGCTTGTGATTTCTTTGTGGATAGTTGGAATTAATGGAAGTTTTGGTTGGGGTTTAACTTGGGTTTTAATGAGGAAGTGTTATAGATCAATTTTAGGGGTTGTATTGAATGTTTGAGTGGTGTTTGAGCTTGGTTTGAAAGGTTGGTTCCAAGGGAAATCGCACGGGAAGAAAAACCAGGGAATAGGCTGAACTTGAGGTTGGGCCGCGGCATGGCCAAGGAGGGCCGCGGCCCTTGAAGAGTGCTGAAGGAGGCCGCCTCTGTTTGAGGGGCGGGCCGCGGCATGGCCAAAGAGGGCTGCGACCCTTAGTGGCTTTTTGGCCAGAAATGAGTTTTTGGCTTGGGGATGCTAGCCTTAGGCCTCGGGGTCGATCCTACTACCCGGTTTAGTAGTGTTCGATGTCTCGGAGGCTAGGTTTTGGTTTGGGAACCCTTTGTTATTCATTTTATTGATGGAATCCCATAATTGGTTATGACCAGGTAACCGCTAAGGGGCAAAAAGACAGGTCGTTCTCAAGGGCCATTCTTATTATTAATTCTCACTCGAACCTGATGTAAGAAAACTGCACCCTGTGTATGTATGACATGCATGATTGTTATTGAGGCATGTTGATTGGTAAATGTGGATATGGATTGCCTATTAAATGCTAGCGAAGTGTTGTTACTTGTATATGTACTGACTAGTCAGGGACACTGACCTAAGAGTCAGAAATGGCATTGCGTCATGAACGTCGAGCCAAATGAAGATTAGATCTAATTGATATCAGCGTTGAATGGCTCTAAAGCATTAACGCTGGACCGACCCTAAGGTCGATAAACTTATAAGCGCTTGTCTAGTCTAAGACTAGTTACTAGAGTCAGGGCCAGGGGCCCAGGTGACTGCTTGTCACATGGCTAGGGAACGCTATTCCAGGGCTATGACTCTAAGGTCATGAGGAATGTTATGTTGGTGACTAGTCACCATGCACCTATCCTGTTCAAACTTATAAAAGTTCACTTGTTTATTAAGCCTCGGTGACCCTACCGTCACAAGGCTAAAGGGAGCTGGACCCAACTTAGTGACTTTTGCGACTGTCACCTATTTGTTTGGACTGATAGTCCTGAATGATTGTTATGATAATTGTTCATATTATATCATGCTTTATTGTGTTTTCTTGCTGGGCCTTGGCTCATGGGTGCTATGTGGTGCAGGTAAAGGGAAAGAAAAGCTCACCCAACCTTGAGTGGAGAGCTTAGGTAGTGATGTGTACATATGCGGCCGCTTGACCACCATGGCCAAGGAGTTCTATGAGGAACTAGGGGGTTTACCCTATTTTTGCCACTTAGGTCGGCGGGTTTGTAATTTTGAAACTGTAATGACCATTTTGAGTTGTAAATAACTTGTAAATGTTTTTATGGGCCCATGAACAGTTTTATGTATTTAATAAAAGATATCCTTTCATTTTTATTGGTTTTTCCACCTTAACTTGTTAATAACACTTAGAACACATTTTTAACCAAATGACTCGGGTAGCGGGTCAAAATTTCCGGTTCACCGTTCACCGTAATTGTTCTGGGGTAACCAGGGCGTTACATTTGTGGAACATGAAGCATGCTTTTAAGAATAAGGGGATTAGAGGAAAGAGTGTGTAAACAGCCAGAACTAGTATGATCAATGGGTAGTGCCTTGCCATTGCCAATAATCACTGAATCCTTACCATTATACCCAGATGATGTGGTTAATTTGGCTAGATCTGAAGTGAGATGATCACTTGCCCCACTATCTACATACCAATTGGCATTGTCAAGAACCTCAAGGGATGCAACAAAGGTCGTGTGAGGAGAATGTGGTTGAGACTGAGTAAGAGTTGGATTTGAACCCATATACGCCTCATTGAATCAATTGTAGCACACAGCAGCAGTGTGACCCAGCTTCCTACAAACTTGACATACGAGTCTAGAGCCATGACCTCTACCATCCCTTCCTCGAGCACGTTGGCTTGGGCTACGATCAGAACGAGGATTCCCGAAGGAAGAAGAGCGACCCCTTTGGTGAGGAGAGGACAAGGAATGACGCTTCGAAGGAAAGGAGGAGTCCCCTTTGGTGGCCATATTTGTAGTGATGGAGTTGAGAAGCTTAGGAGTGGGTAAGGCATGAAGTCGTTCAAGACGGATATCATAGTGGAGGAGGACATCTTGAAGTTCTTGCCAGCTGATAGACGATCGAGCCTCAATTTGAACCACGATCGAGAGATAATCTGAATCTAAGCCATTCAGAACATTAGTGACCAAGTGATATTCAGGATAGGGATTACCTGCAAGGGCAAGAATATCAGCCCACACACGCATCTGTCAAAGATACTCAGCCATGGAGTGCGATCCCTTCCGAGCAGTCTGGATCTTGGTGCCAATGTCATCTTCTTGAGCCTTGGAGTGAGTCCCGTAGAGCAGCTCAAGAGACCGCCAGAGATCCGCAGCAGACTGACATCCCATAACTTCAGTGGCCACGACTTCCATCATGGAGCCGTAAAGCCATCCCATAAGTAGTTGATCGTGAACAATCCAGGTATCAAAGGCTGGATTGAGACGAGAAGAAGCGACCCCAAAGCCAGAGGTAGGAGCGGAAGCATCAGACATTGTCTCGGGTGTACAGCGTACGGACCCATAGATGTAGCCAACAAGGCGGTGACCCCGAATAATGGTGAGAACCATCTTGTGTCAGAGAGAAAAAATAGTGCGGTCAAGCTTAAGAGCAAAAGGCTGAGAGAGAGTGTTGGGATTGAAGGGAGCTGTGAGAGGGGCGCCAGGGACCACATGGGCCTCGACGGCGGCAGTCGCCGGCATGGTACCAACGGCGATGGCGGAGGTAAAGTGAACTTGAGCTTCAGCATGGCGGAGGCCGAGAGTGCTCTGATACCAACTTAAGAAATGCAGAAATGCAAAAAGTTGTATTGAGTATAAATTGCAGCTCAAAGAATGGTGACTACTGCTATAGTATATATAACCAATTGAGATATTACATAATACAGAATTGGTCCAATGGACACTATACACATGTTGCCTCACACTATTCTATGTAATAAGAATTTGGTATCAGCTGAATATTCTAGAGTAAATGACTCATATTGCAGTGTCATCCGTGGTATTACATGGCTGTACATGTGGGAGCTGATGTGTTGCTTTTACACTCTCTCTCTTAGTTGATGTTGATTTACTCAAAATAAAGAAATCCTTCACTTTCCAGCTCTTTCGGCTAACACTCACTTCACAAACAAAGAAAATCAAAATCTGAACTAAGATTTCCTTGTTTTCTATCTATGGCTTAGAAATTTATTAAGTCTTTGTTTTTGTTTTTTAATTTTTGTTATCTTTTTGTTTTATTTTTTGGGTGGAATATGTTAATTTCTATTCTCTTTTTCTCTCTGGAATGACGCAATGTGAGCTTGTTCTGTGATTTGTAGACACATAATTGTTTAGATTCTTGGAATTGTGTGGTGAAAGTTTTGGGGATTATTAGAGTGCATTTGAAATATAAATAATGTGTTTTTCTATAAGTTACGCCACTTGCTTCAAAATTTTCACCATTAAGATACTTGCTTTAGAGTTTTTGGGGATTATTGGAGTGCATTTGGATGAGTAGTGTTATCTTTCTAGCTCTTTCTTTCATGCTAGTTGATGATTTTAAAGGTGGCTGGAATGGTACTGGTGTCACCTTTATTTAATTTTGAATGTCAAAATCACATCTTTGTAGATAAGTATATTCACAAGAGCCTGAACAAAAGTGTTGATTTCTTACATATATAAGGTCATGTATCAGACAGCACGTATATAACAAAGTGCTGAGTCCATAAACATTGCACTCTACTTATATATGCTTGGTGCATTTACTAATTGTGTGGTCAGAGTTTTGGGGATTTTTGGAGTGCATTTGAAATATAATTAAAGTGTTTTTCTATAAGTTATGATGCATGTATGTGAGTGAAATTCTCTTTTTGTGCTTATTTTCGAGTACAATTGGGATATTCCATGTTTGAGACAATGATGTTGGAGCTCATATTCTGTATATTCTTGCCTGAAATTTTATAACTAGTGTGCTCTTTTAATTTGTGTGTATATATTAGATTGGATAATAATAGGTTATATGATGATTTTTTTACTGGCCCCTCAACAAGATATTCCCCTATTTCTATATAGTTCTCTCTCTTAATCCTATTTCTTTCTCATATATGCTTTGTTTTTCTCCCTTCGTTCTACATAAACTCTACACTTAAACAAACATACTAAAGAAATCTTACCATCTGCTATGAGCAAATATACTATAGAACGTTATGACTGCAGTACCTTCACTACAACAAATTTGATATACAATGACTCCTACAATATCTTACACCATTGGTGTAAGGCATTAAAACTTATCAGGGATTTTAAATGTCTGATGGTGGGAGACATTGAAAGTTTTATTAATGACTACAATTAGAAGACATTAAAAACTGTGGAAGACATAGAAAATATGCTGGATACGTGGCCAGGGTGACATCTAACGTCTCCCAATGGGAGACGTTGGATGTCCCCCTTATATTTATAACGCTTTGCTTCTTCTTCCTCCTTCGCATCAGTCGATTACAGAAAGCAAAATATATGAAGGGGCTGCATTTTTTAAGGTTTTAAGGTAAGTTTTTATCAATTTTCATGAATTTTAGTTAATTATTTTGAAAAAAAATCATAGGTTTAGCATTAAGATGAGTAATATACATGGTTTTGTGTTAGTTTTACATTTTTATGCGTTTTTTTCTATACATTGTAGGATTTATTAGTTTTTCCATGGTAGGTTTCTATAGATTTAGGATTTCTTAGTTTTTTTTTTAATTTAACCTATCACATTGTATAGATTTCATTAGAGTATATATGTCCATGATTTTTTTTTTTAATTTTTATCATTATTTATTTCGAAATTTAGATATATTTTTGTATATATATTTAAATTCTAACTATTTTGTTATATATATAGTTATGTTAAAATAAATTTATTAAATAATTTTAAAAATATAAATATATGAAAATTTTTATGTTTTTGTTGATTATTGAGTTTTTAGGTTATGAAATTTTTTATTGATTTTTTGTTTAGGTTAATTAGTGGCTTATTGGAGTTTTTTTTTATTTGTTTAAAAATCATTTACTTATTAAATATTTGTTTAGTAATGTTTAACATATTAATTAATTTAATTTCGTAGGTAGTGATTTTGTTGGTGAAATTTTAGAGAGTATTTTGCATCAAAATTTCTATATCAACCACACATTTGAGGTAATTAAGTTTCTAAAATTACAATAATAAGTTATATATCGCTAGCTATTTAGTGATATTTTATTTATTATTTATTAATTTAATTTTATTGGTTTGTGGATTTAATAGCGAATTTGATTACTACGTGAAGTAATTTTGCTAGCTTTTGGATTATTAATTGCAAGATGTACATATATATTCTCTTACTTCTACTTTTAATATTATTAAATAAATGTTAGAGGAGTTTGAATATCTTAAATATTCATCCATAGTGAAGTAGGTTCTGAGATTAAAATTTTGTGCTGCGGTGATAACGGAAGGTTGAGAACTTGTGAATTTTAGTGAAGTAGGTTATGAGAAATTTGGTTGTGTGCTGCTGAGCTATAAGGAAGAAACTTATTGTATGTTGTTTGAATTGTTTGTTTTGCTATTCACATGCAGATGGTTAGGTCGCTATTATAGGGGAAATGCTGCCCGATTTTATCTAGGATAATAAACAATTAGTTTTATATAGACATCCAACTTTATCACGTGCTTATTTAGTGTCGTTTCTTTTTTTTTTCATAGACATAGGAGAATATATGGATAAACAATGGATGTTAGCAAATAGGTTATCTGCGAAATATAGGAACGGGGTCGATTTGTTCTTAAGGTTTTGTTCGAAAAATGTGAAAGACCCAAATTTTACTTATTGTCCATGTTTTAAGTGTGGAAATGTTAAAAACATGGATCTTAAAAAGATTAAAGAACACTTATATTTCAATGGAATCGACATGAGTTACACAATTTGGTATTACTATGGGGAGATAGCTCCTATTGCTCCAACTCTGCCAAGTAGACCAAAATGAGTGGGGAGGAATATAGTAGAGGAGAACTGAGATCCATTAGATGAAATGATTGACGACGCACATTATGGATTAGGAGTAGACCCAAATAAGTTTGAGACACTCCTTAATGATGCTGAGAAACCAATTTACCCTGGTTGTACAAGATTTACAAAATTATCTACGCTTCTTAGGTTGTACAATCTAAAAACTAAACATGGCTGGAGTGATAAAAGTATTACTGATTTATTTAGTTTTTTGAAGGAGTTATTTCCCGAAGATAATGAAATTCAAATTTCATTTTATGAGGCAAAGAAGACGTTATGCTCCTTAGGCATGCAGTACGAAAAAATTCATGCATGTCCTAATGATTGCATATTATATCGAAATAGCTTTGCAGACACAAAATCGTGTCCTACTTCTGGTGAGTCACGATGGAAAAAGAAAAGAAATGGTGACGATGTCAAGGAAGGAGTACCTGCCAAAGCTTTGTGGTACCTTCCGCCAATTCTTCGTTTCATCCGATTGTTTAGAAATGCCGAACATGCTAAAAGTTTGTCGTGGCATGCTAATGAAAGAATAAATGATGGTAAATTAAGACATCCAGCTGACACCCTAGCTTGGAATAGAGTTGATTTGAAGTGGCCTTCTTTTGGAAATGAATCTCGTAATATTCGTCTAGGTCTTTCGACTAACAGGTTTAATCCACACGCATCTCTTAGCAGTAAGTATAGTTGTTGGCCTGTTATGCTTGTTATTTACAATCTACCCTCATGGTTGTGTATGAAGAGAAATTTTACGCTTTTGACGTTGTTGATATCAGGACCTAAACAACCTGGTAATGACATTGACGTCTATCTAGCTCCTCTTATAGATGACTTGAAAACTTTGTGGGATGAATGGGTTAAGGTTTATGATGCGTATAGGCAAGAAGAATTTAATCTTAGAGCGGTCTTATTGTGGACAATTAATGACTTTCCTGCTTATGGAAATTTATCTGGGTTTAGTGTGAAAGGATATAAGGCTTGAAACACTTTCGGAAAATATGTTATATGGGACATAGGAATTTCTCGCCTAATACGCATAAACTTCTGACTTGGAAGAAGGCATTCAATGATAAACAAGAGTTTGAGGAGGCTCCTGAGCCATTGAATGGGATCCAAGTACTTGAGAAGATGTCTAAAATTATGTTCAAGTTAGGGAAGCCTAAAGTTCGTACACCTACAAAGATGAAACGTAGTCATAAGGCTAAGGTTGAGCCAAAATGGTGTTATAAAAAGAAATTTGTTTTCTTCAAACTTGAATATTGGCCTTTCTTACTTATACACCATAATTTAGATGTTATGCACATAGAGAAAAATATATGTGATAGTTTGATTGACACTTTGTAGAATATTCCTGGGAAAACTAAGGATGGAATTAAGGCTAGACAAGACTTGGTTGCAATGGGTATAAGGGATGAATTAACTCCAAAACCAGATAAGAGACGGACATATTTACCTTCCGATGCTTACACTCTTACTAAAGAGGAAAGAATGGAAATTTGCAGATGTTTGTTTAATATAAAAGTTCTAGACGGATATTCCTCAAATATAAAGTCATTGGTAGACATGAAAAGTTGTATTCTGACTGGTATGAAATCTCAGTCGTATTCTAATGCAACATTTACTACCAGTGGCCATTCGATCTGTGTTGCCTAGGAAAGTTCAAGATGTAATCACAAGGTTATGCTTGTTTTTCAAGTCATTATGTTGTAAGGTGATTGACCTGCTTAAGTTACCCAAGTTAAGAGATGAAATTGTTGAGGTATTGTGTGAGTTGGAGAAATATTTCCCGCCTGCATTTTTTTTGATATAATGATCCATCTGACAGTTCACTTGGTTAGAGAACTAATATATTGTGGTCCCGTTTATTTAAGATGGATGTATCCATTTGAGCGATATAAGAAGATTCTTAAGGGGTATGTTAGGAATAGAAGTCGGCCAAAAGGATGCATCGTCGAATGCTATATTGTAGAAGAGGCAGTTGAATTTTGTTCTGAATACATGACTGGTGTACAAAGAATTGGGTTAAATGATGTTGAAAATGTTGAGATTCAGAGTCGTCGTGGTAGCATTGTATGCACAGTAAGTCGAGATATACTAGATGAAGCGCATCGTCTTGTGTTGCAGAATATAAATGAAATTCAACCTTATATCGAGTGAGTTATATTCATATAATACATTAAGTTTAAGTTGTGTAATTTTGTATGTTCAGTTGTTTAACAATATATGTATAATTGAAGGAAACATTTTAATCGGATAAAGACCAAATTCCATCCAAGTCAATGAACCCAAAATGGTTACAAGACGAACATTATCGAACTTTTAGTAGTTGGATAGAATAAAAGGTGAATTGTGTTGATTATGGAAAGTTGTCATTCATTAATAATTACAAGATGACATTGTTGGTTGTTTTTGGTATGTTGATTTAATAGGTTGTGTCAGAATTACAAAACACATCAAATAAGGTTTCAGACATCGCTAAGTGGATTGCTCGAGGACCTTCTGTTAATGTCATCAAGTTTTCATCATACATGATTAACGGTACTCTATTTAACACTAGGGAGCGCGATAACAACAGAAGCACACAAAACAATGGTGTTAGCCTTATTGCTAAAACTGTGCAAGTCTCCAGTGCAAAAGACAAAAATCCAGTTGAATGTGATATGCTTCTTATGGAGTAGTTGATGAAATTTGGGAGTTAGATTATATCACAACTCGAGTACATGTTTTCTTTTGTGATTGGGTGAAAAGTGACAGCGACATAATATATGAAGATTTTGGTTTCACACTAGTTAATCTAAAACGAATTGGGCACAAATCTAACTGATTTATATTAGATTCACAAGCCAAACAAGTATTTTATGTGAATGATCCTTCAGACAACCAATGGTCAATTGTTCTTCCAACGCAAACAAGAGAATGGAACATTAAAGATGGTGATTTACATGATATACCCCTCAAAGAAGAACTTGTCACATTCACCGCAATAGAAGATAATGATGAAGTTGATGATGATTGTATTTGTTTCCGTGAAAACAGTGAAGGATTATGGGTTGATGATAATGGGTCTTGAGGTACCATTTAATGAGTTAGATATGTTTATGATATGTGAAATTTTTAGTTTCATCTTTTGGTTTCATCTTTTTGTTTTATCTTTTGGTTTCATCTTTAATTCAAATGTTTGTATAACTTTTTTATTTTATGATTATGAGTGTCCAAAATGGTTATAATAATGATATTTATGTTTCACAGATGGAGGGTGATCCTTTTGGTGGTAGTTCTGATGATGGGGAGCATCGCCCTCATTCTCAGCCAGTGGAACAAGAAAATAAAACTGTGAGAGGATGCACATGGATGTCTAAAAACACCAAAAAAATTGTGAGTGAAGGACATCTTACACATGTTGAATACAATGAGTATGGTCAAATAGTTGGTGAGACTAGAAGTAATGTTTCATCACAACTTGGAGCTATTGTTCGAGCCACTGTGTCCATCAACACTAATAATCAGAATGATGTTAGTATGGTGGATAAAAATAAAATATGGGATACAATGAAGGTATGGTTTTATTAATTATATTTCATTTAATATTTTAAAAATACATATTGTTGTGATAATATGATTCTTATTACTTTCAAACTTGCAGAAAACTTATGATTTGGATCCTAAACAAAAGAAATAAATATTGATGGATGCGGGAAAGTATTTCTGAAATTGGAAGACTAATCTGACAAGGGTACACGTGTATGACGCTTCGAAAAAAAATTCTCAAATGAGTTCCCGCCACCTATTCCATTTGGATTTGAGAATGTCATAAATCCAGATGAATGGTTAAAGTTTGTGAACTCAAGATTAACTCCTGAGTGGCGTAGAAAGAGAGAAGAGGTGCAAAAATATCGAGCATTGAATAAATACAATCGCAACCTCTCTAGAGGAGGTTATGTGCATATTGAAGAGATTTTAATGGAACAAAGTGAGAAAATTCTGACTGAACTTGATTGGGCAAACTTGTGGAGCATGGGTCATAAGAATGCAAAAGGAGAGCTAGTTGGAAAGGCCTCTGAGATTCAAAAAAATATTGTAAGTGTTCATATTTAATAATGTTGGTATATCAAATTATTAGCTTCTATATATAACTTTCTATGAATATTGTTTCACAGGATCATTATCGACAACTCCAAGCTGAGGGTCAATGGGCACCTGATGGCCCTGATGATGTGCTGACGAGGGCGTTGGGCACTCCTGAGCCCTGAGGACGTGTTAGGGCTGGAGGACACGGTGTGTCCCACACTGTATACTGGAATACTCCAACACCTACCTCAATGAAAAATAAATCGAAAGCCTCTTCTTCGAATGACGACATTAGAAAGGAGTTTGAAGAAAGATTTCAGAAACAAGAAGAAGAACATCGTCAACAAGCACAACGTCTAGAAGAGCGTCTTAGGAAACAAGATGAACTCTTAAGAAAATTCATGGCCCAACAGAGCGGGTCGGGATCCAACATTGGAGTCCCACCAGCGCCACCATCATACTATGTGCCCGACCCACCAGTGCCACCATCGCATGCATCCTACTATACTCCTGACCCACTAGTGCCTCAAGCAGAAGATCAAATTATTTCACTACAACCGCTTTTGCAAGAGGTAATTAAACTTTCTTGAATATTCCAAAACCAAATAAATTTCTTTACTGTTTCAACATGCTTATTTGTATATAATATGTTTCTTGCATAGGGCCGAGCATGCCAATTAGCCATTGGTTCGATTTCAAACGTTGTTGCATCAGGTAAACTCATTGAAAGAGAGGAAGGCAACAACTACCAAGTTATGATTACTAGCGTTTTGTCCTCTTCCTTTTGCATACCTCATTATATCTGAAGATATATATCATGAGGTGATGCCATATTTTTACATAATTATCTTTACAATTCTATAATAATTTGTTTGCATTTTTAAATTTTTTTGATATTATTGTATATAGGATCCCTCTACAAGTAGGACCAGATCACAACGACCAAAAGCTCCATCAAAACAAAAACCACGAGAAAGAAGACGACCACAAACTCCTCAAACACAACTGCCCCACACTCCATTGGAACGATTACACAATGTCGTATCTCAGTGGGCTAATGACGAGTGTGTCAATCTAGGCATAGAGTCTGAAGTTTTTGATCAGGATATGTCTCATTGTTATATATTTAAGGATGACATACTTCAGTTTGCTCGAAAGGAGAAGATTGGACAAGCAGTTGTTGTCAGCTACATGAGGTATATATCTCACAAAGTTCATTCATTAAATTTTCTAATTTGATTTATTCATTCATATAACAATTTTTTGTATTTTTGTATTAGGTTCATTTACAGATATGTGGTACAACAAGGTCGCCAAAATAAGTTTTTATTTGTCAATCCTAATATTGTAGCCACTCAAGGGAGTTCATTCGAAGATCGTGTTCAAAATCTGTTCAGACGATGCAATGATGTAAAATCAAAATAACAAGTTATGCTTGTCCCTTGGAACCATGGGTAAGTTTAAAAAGTTGTCATTTTTCCGACCCATACAATACTTTCTTTGTTTAACATTTGAGTTATATTTTTTTTGTTTTTCTTATGCAGTGAACATTGGATGTTGCTTATTTTGGCACCATATGCATATCATGTTTATTGTTGTGATCCGGTGAATTCAGAACTGAATAACCGTGAGGAGATTGTATCAGTGATCGTCAGCGCTTTCAATCTTTTTTTCTCTATGAATCTTCCTGATGTCGAGATCCTTGATACTCTATGCATTAAGCAACCTCAAGTAAGTAATTACAACTTAATTTTTTAACTTTTATAATTATGAAGTAGAATAATATGTATGCAGTTTTTAACAAGTTTCAATTTAATAATGAATTGCTCATACTTTTAAATAATTAGTGTCGACACTGTGAAGATTGTGACGTCTTTCCTCAACCAATCAAAATATTAGTAAAATGACAGCTCACAGTAATCAGCTGTTTTCAGTTGCATCTACATTTTCTCTAGTTGCATCTGCGTGGACACCAGTAAGTTGTAACAGACTAACTAATTGTTGTTAGTTACAGTTAGTTTCTGTTTGTCTCTTTAGTTCTTGTATCTCGACCCTATATATAGTTTTAGGCCTGATCAACCTAAATATATTCAATTTCTGAGAGTTTTGGCTGAGAGCAAGAACGGTGTTGTAATACTCTAGTGAGAGAGTGTTTCAAGAGAAGTTGGATGAGTGTTGTTGTAATCTTGAGAGTTTGGAGGGTGTAATCTAGTTTCAGATATAGTGGATTTGACTTAGGCATTGCTGCCTAGCCTTGGATGTAGGATCAACCAAACTGGTTGTATCTGAACCAAGTATTCTTGGTGTTCTTTCTTTTGTGTTTTACTTTTGATTACTTTTGGGTTTGTTTAATTGTCTATTACTTGTTCTTCTTTGTTGCTATTCTTTGTGCACTGTATTGGCTGTGTTGTGCAGGTTCTAATCCCCCCAACACACACCAACCAGACAATATGGCATGTGGATACTACATAATGAGGATGTTGAAAGATTTGATTGAACATGCGAGTCCCGGAAATTACTTGAGAACGGTATTATAAATTAAAATTTACAAATTATTTTTGAAAACATATATATAAATGTAATCAAATAATTAATTAATATATTTTACTTTATGTTTTTTGTAGCTAACAAGTACGTCATATACAGAGGCACAAATTGATGAGTTGCGACAAGAATAAGCGACATATATGTTACCGATAATCCAAAGTTACTGACATTGTTATTAGGTTTTCTTATTTTTTACCTATTTCTTCATACACAATGAAATATTTGTTAATTTTGAATATGTCTAACAAATATTGTGTTTCTTGTATATGTCTAACCAAATTTTTTTCTTGCTTATTTTTATTTTATTAACTATGTCAATTTCAATTTAAATTAATATTAGATTGATTTCAATTTAATTAATTATTAAATTAATATTAAAATAATTTCAATTTAATTAATTATTAAATTAATATTAAAATAATTTCAATTTAATTAATTATTAAATCAAATTAAAATAATATTAATTATAAATTAATATTATTTTAATTTGATTTAATAATTTCAATTTAATTAATTATTAAATTAATATTAAAATAATATTAATTACAAATTAATTTTTTTTAAATCTAGGAGACTTTCAATGTCTCCCACCTCTCCCATTGAGAGACGTGGAAAGTCTCCCACCTTCTCCATTGGGAGACGTGAGACATATACCTACAATGACCCCGCCTACAACGTCTCCCTAATTGGAAGACATTGTAGACTTTCAATGTCTCCCAAATAAAATCATAAAACCTCTATTTTGTTGTAGTTCTTAAAACCTCACACCATTAGGAAGCTTTAGGACACTTCAAATTCCAAACAAAAGATCCCAAACGAGAACATATATATATAAGCGTTTCTCTGGTTTAACATATATATATATAAGCTATAATGAGACTATTGTATTCTTTATTATTGAATATGTACATGGAAAGGAATTACAGGCATGCTAATTTTTTCTCAATCTTGTTATCTTGCCTCTGATTTTTCTTTGGAATCTCTTGAATTATTATATAATATATACTACAATTATTAATTTTGTGAATGTAGTTCTCTGTTTCTTATAACTGTTTTAGATTAGTACATAATATTATATAACTCAAATTTGTAGAAAATTGTTAGTTGGTTATGTATGCATTATTTGGTATAACATTAGTGGCTTTTGCAATTATAAAATAGCATAAGCGAGTTATTATTTCGAACTTCATGCAGATATGACTTGTCTTCCATTGGTTGCAAAGAAAAAAAAGAAGAATTGTACAATTTGGCTTCAGTATATGGAGATATTAAATAATATGACACTTTTGAACATATTGAAAATAATTTTCATTATTTGTAAGATGAGTATCAGTACAAATAGGTTTCTTGACAGTTCATTTTGTAGACATCAAATACGCCAACTAAATTATTTTAGAATGACACATGCTAGTCACTTAGCATGTGTAGATAATACTCACACGGATAGGAGAACATTTGCCATTTTGTGTCACCATCTTAGAACTATTGGGTTTGAAAGGAACCAAAAATATGGATGTTGAAGAAATGGTTGCTATGTTTTTACATATTGTATCTCGGGACATTAAGAATAGAATTATGAGACGACAATTTGCACGTTTGGGTGACAATTTAATGAGGTTTTAAATGGTGTGTTGCGCCTTCATGAGTTATTGTTAAAAAAATCTGAACCAATTCTTGGTAGTTCAACTGATGAGAGGTAGAAATGGTTTAAGAATTGTTTGGGAACACTAAATGGTACATACATTAAAGTCAATGTGTCTGCCTTAGATAGGCCTACGTACCGGACTAGAAAGAGCAAAATTGTGCTCGAATGGGAAGGATTGGTCGCAGACTCTACTAGAGTGTTATGAGATGCCATATCTTACCAAATGGGTTGAAAGTTCCACAATGTATATATCTCTCTTATATGTAATCTCATACATATACAAGTTAATTTCATAATAGGTTCACAATATTGTTAATTAATTTACAGGATATTACTACTTATGTGATGCTGGATATCTCATTCGTGAAGGCTTCCTAGCACCAGATAGAGTACAACGATATCACTTGAATGATTGAGATATCCCACCTAATACACCTGCTGAATTTTTCAATATGAAACATTCTTCAGCTCGAAATGTAGTCGAGAGAGCATTTGGACTATTGAAGGGACACTAGGCAACTCTTAGAAGTAGATCATACTATCCTGTCAATATTCAATGTCGAATTATTTTGGCATGTTGCCTTCTTCACAACCTGATTAGAAGAGAAATGTCTGTCGATCCTCTAGAACAAGCAATAGGGGAAAGTAAGGATGAAAATTGTGATGAAGATGAAAGTGTAGGCAATGATCATTATACACATATTGAAATATCTAACGCTTGGACTTTTTGGAGAGACAACTTAGCAAGAGAGATGTTTGACCAATGGCGAGGGAGGAGGCATATATAAATTGTATTTCTTTGCATTATTTGTGTTTGATTTTGTTTGAAATAATTTTATCACTATGTGGTGTATGTCTCAAAATTATATGGATTTCATTTGATTTGTAAATGTTTGGAATTTGTATGGAATTTTATAATGTTGACAGTTTATGCTATCAATTTTATATATATCGCAATGTATCAATTATATATCTATGTTCTTAGTTCAATTTTATATGCATGGCAATGTATCATATTATATCTATGTTCTTAGTTCAATTTTATATGTTAATATCTTTATTGCTATACTTTTGTTATAAGTAGATGTGAGATATATGTATGCTTAGAGAAAATGGATGCTCTGGAGCAATCAATATCACTTCCAAGAAAAAAGCATCAGTGGAATTCAATTGAGGATTCAAAGTTGGTTGAGTGTTTGTTGGAGTTGGTAAATAGTGGAAAATGGAAAGCAAAATTTGGGACTTTCAAAACTGGCTATTTACATCAATTAGAAAATTGGATAGGTGAGAAAATTCCTCATTGTGGATTGAAAGTACAACTGTAATGCCCCAAAATCCCTAATAAGGTTTAGGACCTTGATTAGGAGGCCGGGAGGGCCATAATTGATTTATTATGCCATTAAATGATTATATGCATGTTTACGTTAATTATATTATTATATGATGATAAATGCATGCATATGGGTCCACATTTTATTATAAGGACATTTTGGTAATTTGGCCCATTGAGGGCGTAATTGTATATTTTCATGCATGTTGGTTAACTATTGAATAATACCACATTATAATGTGGATTTGTTCGAGCCATTCGACATGAGACGATCTTTGAAATGCAAGTTATCGGTGTGGTCATAATGGAGTTAATTTCAAGGCTAAGGGTGAGTCTCGGGGTAATTTGAGGGCTAGAACATTACCGGGAATTAAAGGGTAATGGGATTTGATTTATTAGCATTTGAGAATGTCAAAAGTAACCAAAATTGGAGGGTGGTAATTATGATTAATGAGATAGGCAGGAAAAAACGAGATAGGTGGGAAAGGACGATTTTGCCCATGGTGGCTATTAAGGGTTTTAAATAGACATGAGGGCATTTTGGTCTTTTGATCCTAAAGGATATATATCAACCATTGAACCTTCACCTTCTCACGTTCATCATTTCTTCTTCTTTTCTTCTTGAATTTTGAAGCTTCTTTTGAGGAACCAAGCTAGGGAACCAAGTCTTGATGATCTAGGGTTGTGTTCTACCATTGAAGATGGTGTGATTATGAGATTGAGGTGAGCTTTTAGCCATTTAAACTCTTGTTCTTGCTCTATTTTTCTATTTGATTTTCAGTTGGATTTTGAGTTGGATAATGGGAATTTATGGGAGTTTTTGCCTAGGGTTACTTGGGTTATGATGCCTAGGTCATGTGTATATTGTTTTTGGGTTCATTTGGGAGTTTAATTGAGGTTTGGAAGCTTGTTTTGAAGGTTGGAAATGGAGAAATCAAAGGAGGTAAAAACCAGGGAAATTTTGTCTGGTCCTAGTGCTACAGCGCCCAAAGGGTGGAGCTACAGCGCTAGCCAGGGCAAAACTCCCTTGCTTGTAGCGCTAGGGCACTAGGGGGGGCAGCGTTGTAGCACTACCCTATTTTTCCTGATGCATATTTTGGGCACTTTTGAGGGTTTTTGGCTTGGGGTTTCAATTCCTAAGGCTCGGGATCGAATCTACTCACCGTTTGGGTACAATTCGGGGTCCCGGGAGTGAGGTTTAGGTCAAGACCATTTTATTGTTGATTTCATTAATCGGAGTTCCAAATTTACTTATGACTAGGTGACCACTAAGGTATTAAAGGATCGATCATTCTCAAGGGTCGTTCAATTGTTATTTCTCGCTCGAACCAGAGGTAAGAAAACTGCACCCCATATGTGACATGCATGGTTATAAATGAGGCATGTTGAGTGTTTAAATGTGGACATTATATGCACATCAAATGCTTAGAAAATCTTGCTCACTTGTGAATGGCACTGACTTATTAGTCAGAATCGGTAATGGTGTCGGTATTAACTGTGAAGTTGTGACTTAATAGTCAAGTTTGGCAGTAGTACCAAGCACTGGTCGTATTGTATTGTCTTATGAGTCAAGAACGGTCTTAGCGTGTTTAATGCAAGCTGATAAAGATTAGATCTAATCGACATAAGCATTATAGTCTTGAGCATGAAATGCTTGACTGACCTTAAGTTCGATGAAAACTAAAAGCGCTTGTCTAGTCTAAAGGCTAGTTATTTAGAGCCAGAGCCAGAGCCAGAAAGGCTATGGTGACCTACACGTCACATGGATAGAAGGGTATGGGACCTCCAAGATAGATTTATCATTCATTTGACCGAGATAGACTTATCAGTCATTTGACCGAGATAGACTTCTCAGTCATCTGACCGGCATGGACTTATCAGTCATCTGATCGACATGGACTTATCAGTCTTCTGGCCGAGATAGACTTATCAGTCGTCTAACCGAGATAGACTTATCAGTCATCTATTTAGGGAGTGACTTATTAGTCAACTATTTAAAGAATGACTTATTAGTCATCTACTTCAGAGAGACTTATTAGTCATCTACCTCAGAGCAAGAGACTAATTAGTCATCTACTCAGAGCGCAGGACTCCGCGAACATTTGTTTGTACCTGCTTGCATGCATGAGTAGTGTTATTACTGCTAGGCATCCTATTATGACTTAGTAACATGTTATTACTTGTTCATGAGCATATTAAGTTTTCTTGCTGGGCTTCGGCTCGCGGGTGCTATGTGGTGCAGGTAAAGGCAAAAGAAAGCTGAACCATCCTTGAGTTGGAGAGCTTGACGATGTGTACATATGCGGCTGCTTGACTGCCACGGCCGAGGGTTTAAAAAGGAATTAGGGTTAAACCCTATTTTGCCGCTTAGGTCGGCTGGTTGTAAATATTTTGTTGTAATTAACCTTTAAATTATATTTTTGGGATCTCGATGTATATGGTAAACGTTTTAGTGAAACGTTGTATCTTAACCAAAAAATTTAACCCTAAACTGCTAATGATACTTAGTTACACGATTATGGCCAAATGACTTGGTTAGCGAGTTTAGCACTGTTTAAATGCACACCGTAACAGTCCCTGGAGTTTAGTGCGTTACAACTTGGTATCAGAGTGAGCCAAGGTTAAGGGTTTCTGAATACAAGCTGGGCATGTACACTCGTCACTGAAGATAGCTTCACTCAGGGTATGGTAATTATTTCTGTAGTTATGTGTTTAACTACTTAAATAGAATGTAAATGCTTTACCTGCATATTGTATTATGGAGCATGATATTCTGATAGAGCCTGGCTCTTGACTATTAAATGATTATATGATTACATGATTCGTGAATATATATATATATGAATGTGAATATATGATTATCTGCTCCGTGATTATATAAATGTATTAATTTCATGCTAGAGTTGGAAGCATGAGGTGTATGTTGGAAGAGAAGGGATTATGATTGATGTATGAATATTATAGGCATGTTTTTAGCACTGCAGTGGTTTGTGATTGTAGTGTGGTAAGATTGTTTCAGTGGGTAAAGCTCTTGATATGCTCATCATATTTAATGGTTCAAGTTATTGACTGCAGATTCAATCAACATGTTCGTATCCAAGGCAGATAATGAGACCTGATGGTGGTTATACTGAGGCTGGAAGTTTCAGTTAGGGGTTGAGTTCTTCACCTGCTCCTCATAATTTCCAGCAAATGTTTATAGATGTGCAATTAAGATTGCAGAGGCAAGAGGAAGAGATTAGGTGTTTGAAGCAACAGTGAAGTCTGTCGGGGAACACCTCTTCCTTTGCTATGCCAGGAGTGGCACCAGTTTTGACTCATCCTAGGGTTGAGAGCAGATGGGAATTTCTTTGTGGAAGATTCCAGGAGTTTTACCCTCCAGTCTTTGAGGGAAGCCTAGATCCATTCAGAGTTGAGCAATGGATGGGCATAATCAGTTATATTATTAACAGTATGGGGCTAGTGAGTCACGATAGGGTAATCTGTGCTACTTATGTGCTGCGAGATGATGCCCAGACGTGGTGGGAAGTAGTATCCCAGACACGAGATACAGTTGTGATGGATTGGAAAGACTTTAGGCATGTGTTCAATGAAAGATATTACTGTGATGCGGCCCAGACTGCTAAGATGAATGAGTTTATGAACCTGGTTCAGGGAAATGCAACAGTAACCGAGTATATTATCAGATTTGATGGGTTGACCAAGTTTGCTTTTGATGTGGTACCAACAGATGTAGCTCGAAAGGAAAATTTTATCCAAGGATTTAGTTCCAGGATAGCTCAGGGCATTAGAGTTGCCCCAGTGCATGAAACCTCCACCTACGCTCAGGTGGTAGGGAAAGCTCTTGTTGTTGAGAGCATGAGAAATGAGAAGAAGAGTGCCAGAGAGTACAGAGCTCAGGCAGTGACACCTCTATTTATTGGAGCGAGCAAGAAAAATAGATGGATGACTTATCCAAAATGCGCCTAGTGTAAGAGACATCATCTTGGAGAATGTCGAGCAAAGGCATGTTACTTATGTGGAATGGCTGGGCATTTTATGAGGGATTGCCCAAGTCAAGGAGCAGATGAGCAAAAAGGGATGGACAGCTCAACTCCAGCTCGAGTGTTCATTCCGAGGTAGTCAGAGTCGGAGACTGAGACTGAGGTTGGTTCCTCATGGATGGCAAGTCAGCTTTCTAGTTCTGATTTTGTATTGTGCTGACTGATTTTGGTACCATGTTGTTATTTTCTTGTTGCATATATAGAGGCATAGATATGAAATGCAAATTGCATGATTATGTTGTGATGAGTTAGGTTATGGTGGAAATGACTCATCAGTTGTTGTGATAAGGTTGGTTATGACTGACTTCAGGATGATCCTGGATATGGATTGATTAACCAAGTGTGAGGCAATGATAGATTGCAAGGAAAGGATATTAATTCTTGGGTTTGAGAGTGGGAGACCCTTGTGATAGTTGGCACTGTGCATGGATTTTGTATTCTTATGACATCTTTATTTAGAGCTAGAGATCTATTGTAGGAGGATGCATAAAACTCCTAGCTAGTGTGGTGGATACCACTTAGGTCGTGCCAATGGGACCAGGATAGACTGGGTTAGTCTGTGAAATGCTGGATGTATCTCCAGGGGAATTGTCAGGGTTACCTTTACACAAAAAGATAAATGGTGATTGGATTGGTGCCAGGGATGGAATCAGGTTTAGGGCACTGTATTGAACGGCTGCAGCAAAGTTGTAAGACCTAAAGGCTCAGTTATTGAGTAAGATGGTATTCTCCAAGGTGAATCTTTGATCTGGTTATTACCAGCTAGAGATTAGGGAGAAGGATATGCAGAAGATTGATTTTATATCAGATAAGGGCACTAGGAGTGCTGGGTTTTTTTGATGGAGTATTCAAGATTATCTGAATTGGATTTGTAATCGTCGTGGACAATGGTATTATGGTATACTCTCAATTAGAGATTTGCCAAGGTCAAGGAACGCCTTAGGGACAGGAGTTTCCTTGAACGGGCAGGATATTACATGTACTTTTTGGATGAGTTCTGAGTCTTCTAACATATCAGAATCAATTGGTAGGTTGTGATAACACCTCAGTCACATGGAAAAAGGGATTGCCTATGCATCGTAGACTAGAGTGGAGTTTCTGGTGGGCCAGGTGACTAGCTTTATGCTTGATATTATTATTTCAGAAAGGATCAAGGAGAACAATTAAGTGAACCATAGATGGTAAGAAGTGAGTAAAAAGTCTTAGCTGGATTAGCTAAGGATTATGCAGTGTCAGGTATGAGTTTATTGTGGTATAAGGATCGGACGTGGAATCTGATGGACACTGGGAATAAATGGGAGATTCTGGATGAATCTCATATTATCTTTTTTTTTCCCTCTTCATTCAGGCATCATGGAAATGTAACAGGTTATGAAAGCTTTATATTGATGGTCTGGGATGGAGAGGGACATAATGGTATATGTGGAAAAGCTCTTAACCTGTTAGCAGGTCAAGACAGAGCATCAGAAACCAGTAAGGCTATTGCAGCCTTTGAGTATTCTATAGTGGAAATAAGGAAACATCACAATGGGCTTCGCGATGGGGCTGCCCAGATTAGTGGGTCAGCATGAATTGGTTTGGGTCATTATGGACCAGTATTTAAAGTGAGTCATTTTTATCAGTAAGGACAAGTAACACAATTGATCAGTATTCAGATCTTTGTGTGAGAGAGGTAGTATGCCTTCATGGAAATCCAAGGTCCATCTTATCAGATGAAAATTCTATTATTACTTCCAAGTTTTGGAAGGGTTGCAGAAGGTGATGAATTCACAGTTGGAATTTAACACAATTTATTACTTTCAGACTGATGGTAAATTAGAGAGAGAGTTATCCAATTATTATTGGAAGGACATCTTATAAGATGAATGAGATATTATATATCTGGATCTTGAGGTAGTTCAGGGGATCATGGAGGTTTTTGAAAAGGTTTAAGTTTGGATGCTTACTTCTCAGAGTAAGTGGAAAAGTTATATTGATTTGGGATGCAGGAACATGGAGTTCCAAGTAGAAGATTGTATCTTCCTTAAAGTATCACCATGGAAAGGGGTGAGGAGATAAGGGCAAGTTGAGCCTTAGATTAATATGGTCGTTTGAATCCTTGATAGGATCGGTCAGGTTGCCTTTGGATTGGCCTTATCTTTGACACTGTCAGTAGTATACAATGTATTTTGTATTTCCATGTTGAGGGCATGGGTTAGAAGAGACTCAAGTGTTGAGTTATGAGAATTTGGGGATTGAGGCTAAATTATCCTGTAAGGAACAGCCAGTCCAGATATGAGACAAAAAGAATAAGGTTCTGAGGAACAAAGTTATATCTTGACTCAAAGTAATGTTACAGAGACAGTGAGGTCGAGGGAACGACCAAGGAAACTTGAATCAGTTGTGCGGAATTCTTATTCTGGACAGTTCAAATAAATTTCGAGGACGAAATTTTTATAAGGAGGGGATAGTTGTCATGCCCCAAAATCCCTAATAAGGTTTATGACCTTGATTAGGAGGCCGGGAGGGCCATAATTGATTTATTATGCCATTAAATGATTATATGCATGTTTATGTGAATTATATTATTATATGATGATAAATACATGCATATGGGTCCACATTTTATTATAAGGCATTTTGGTAATTTGGCCTGTTCAGGGCATAATTGTGTATTTTCATGCATGTTGGTGAACTATTGAATAATACCACATTATAATGTGGATTTTTTTGAGCCATTCGGCATGAGTCGATCTTTGAAATGCAAGTTATCGGTCTGGTCATAACAGGGTTAATTTCAGGGCTCAAGGTGAGTCTCAGGGTAATTTGAGGGTTAGAACATTACCGAGAATTAAAGGGTAATGGGATATGATTTATTATCTTTTGAGAATGTCGAAAGTAACGGGAATTGGAGGGTGTTAATTATGATTAACGAGATAGGCGGGAAATGACAATTTTGCCCTTGGTGGCTGTTAAGGGTTTTAAATAGACATGAGGGCATTTTGGTCTTTTGACCCCAAAGGATATATATCAACCATTAAAGCTTAGAAGGCTGTAGAAAACAGAGCACTCCTTCTGTAACATCCCAAATTTCCTAATGTGGCTTAGTGCCTAGATTAGGGGGCCGAGAGGCAATAATTGAGTTGTTACGTGAATTATATTATAATATAATTATGCGTGCATGCTAGAAATATTAAATATGTGTTTGTGTGATTGAGACCACATTATTATGCAGATATATTTGGGTTACTCGACGCGAGGCGATCCCGATGAGCAAGTTAGCGGAAAAGTCACAACGAGGTTTTATACCCAGCTAAGGGTGAGCTTGGGGGGTATTTTAGTGATATAGTATGTTACCGGGAATTAGTGGGTAATGGGAAATTATTTGGTAATCATGTGAGAATATTGGAAGTAATGGGAATTATAGGATATAAGTTGTGAACAGCGGAATATGAGGCAAAGGACAAAATTGCCCTTGTGAACACTTGATGAATAGGCTAAGGGAAAGGGGCAATTTGGTCATTTCCATTTAATTTAGGATTTGGTTGGCTGAGAACCCCTTAGATGACTTAGGAAACTTAAGGGAAAAAAAAAGAGTTTCAGCAGCTCACATTCTCTCTCACGTTCTATATTTCATCTCTTGGTGCTTAAGGTGGTTTGGGTCAATTTGAAGGAGATTGGCTTGGAAGGAAGGCTTGAAACCAGGTAATTGTTGGGAGCAATTAGCACTTGAGTCATACAACTGAGGTAAGGGTTCTGAACTGAAGTTTCTATGCTAGTTCTGTTTATCTATAGGGGGCTATGGTGTTTTGCATGTTTGATAGTTGTGAGGATGAGCTTTGAGATTATTGATGAGTTTTAATATGGTAATTAGTTAGGTTTTGTTGTTGGAAAGGGTTGTGTTGATTGTGGGAATTGGGTTGGAAGATTGGGAGAGAATTAGGTGGTTTTTGGTTGGGTTCGGCTAAGGGAAAAATCTAGAAAATCTGGGTTCAAAGGGTTGGATCGCAGCCTTGTTCTTGGTATGTCATGGCCCTATGAAGCAAGAAGGAGCCAAGAGGGCTTGGAGGTAGAGGCGGGCAGCAGCGCCTTAGGGGAGCGCCGCGGCGCGTGTTGTTTTCCAGGGAGGCCAAGCCTCTGTCTTAGAGGCAGGTTGCGGCATGGGTCCTTAAGGTCGCGGCCCTTACGAGGAAATTTGGCCCTAATGAGGTTTTGAGGTCGGGAACTTAACCATTTGGGCTCGGGGTCGATTCTACTTCTTTGTTGAGTGGAACTCGACGTCCGGGAGGCTAGGATTTGGTTTGGAAGCTTTTATTCTCCAATTGTTGATGGAATTCTTTATTATGGTTGCGACTAGGGCTACTCTAAGGGCTCAAATCGGGGATCGTACTCGGAGGGGCATCGCTAGTACGTGCATTCAGATTGAAGGTAAGAAAACTGCACCCATTACGTGGATGTGTGATTAGAGTTTAGTCAATGATTGTAATGCCCCAAATTACCTAATAAGGTTTAGGACCTTGATTAGGAGGCCGGGAGGGCCATAATTGATTTATTATAGTATTTAATGATTATATGCATGTTTACATGAATTATATTATTATATGATGATGAATGCATGCATATGGGTTCATATGTTAAATATGAGGGTAATTGTATATTTTGGGTGCATGGTTGTGATTAATTAATATAGCCACATTATAAGGTGGATTGGTTCGAGCTAATCGACATGAGACGATCATGAGATGTAAGTATTCGGTCTAGTCATAACGGGTTTAAGTTCGAGGCTCGGGGTGAGACTCGGGGTGAATTTAATGATTAGAGCATTACCGGGAATTAAAGGGTAATGGGATATGATTTATTGGTATTTGGGAATATTGAGAATAGAGGGAATTGGAGAGCGTTAATTATAATTAACAAGATAGGCGGGAAATGACGGTTTTACCCTTGGAAGCCTTTAAAGGGGTTTATTTGGCTTAAGGGCATTATGGTCTTTTGACCTTAAGGATTTATATCAGCTTTGGGTGTTTAGAAAGCTGTGGAAAACAGAATAAACCTCATCCTCTCTTCCTCTCTCTCCCGTACAAGCTTCTCCCTTCACTTTTCTTTGAATTTTGAGAGCCCAAATTGAGGAGTTGAGCTAGGAGATCAAAGGTGGGAGCTAGGGAACTTGTTTCAGCCATTAAAGGGGATTCAAAACCGTGCTTGAGGTGAGTTCCAGATATGAATTTAATGGTGTGATCTATTTTTAAGCTTTGGTTTTCAGCTTGTGAATCTCATGTAGAAAGCTTGGATTAATAGAAGTTTGAGTGATGTTTTCTTTGGGTTTTGATGAGGGGGAATTATGGATGATGTTTAGAGGTTTAATTGAGTGTTTGGAGAAGGTTTGGAACTGGTTTGAAGGCTTGGTTCTAAGGGAATATGCAGGGGAGGTCGAGCTGGTGCGTTGCAGATTTTTGGTTGGTCTGGGTAATGAGCCGCGGCATGGCTTTTGTGTGCCGCGGCCTAAGGTGGCTTCTGAGGCAAATATGCCTCTGTCAGGGTGATGTGCCGCGGTATGGCTGTGGTGAGCTGCGGCCCATCAGGGCAGATTTGACCAAAATTGTGTTTTTACCCTAGGGATGCTTACCATAGGCCTCGGGGTTGAACCTAGTACCCGGTTAAGTGGGGATTGATGTCCCGGAGGCTAGATATTGATTTGGGAACTTATGTTGACCATTTTTATTGATGATACCTTATATTTGGTTATGACTAGGTGACCGCTAAAGGACTAAAAGTTGATCGTTCTCAAGGGTCGTTCTTTTAATCGTTCTAGCTCGACTTTGAGGTAAGAAAACTGCACCCTGTGTATATGTGACATGCATGGCTATTATGATGCATGTTGGTCGATTATTGAGTATGCATGCATGGCTGTTCTTGATGCATGTTGGTTGACTATTAAACGTGACATGCATGGCTGTTGTTGGTGCATGTTGGATTGCTGGATATATTGCAGATGATGCATGAGAAACATGTGATTAGGACATGCTTTGTATACTGAGTATGATATCGTTCAGAGCTTGAGCCTCTGTGTTTATGCATCGTCCTAATTGTACTAGTACCTGTTTAGTAAGCATGTTGGATACCCTGTTTATGGATATGGAACATGTGATATATGATTGGTGGCATGACTTACTTGTGTTTGACACTGACTAGTCAGGGACCGACTCTAAAGTCGAGAATCATGCATTGAATGGCTCTATGGCATTAATGCTAGACCGACCCTAAGGTCGATGACTCATGCATTGAATGGCTCCATGGCATTAATTCTGGACCGACTCTAAAGTCGAGAATCGTGCATTGAGTGGCTCTAAGGCACTAATGCCAGACCGACCCTAAGGTCGATGATCACGCATTGAATAGCTCCATGGCATTAATGCGGGACCGACCCTAAGGTCGAAGAACTTATAAGCGCTTGCCTGGTCTATGACCAGATGTTTATAGCCAAGGTATATGACCCCGGTGACTGTTTGTCACATGGCTAGGGGACGCTGTCCATAGCACGACTCTAGAGTCGAGAGGAAGGTTATGTTGGTGACCATTCACCATGCACCTGTCCTGATCAAACTTATGAACGAATCACTTATCAGTTAAGCCCTGGTGACCCTATCATCACATGGCTAGAGGGAGCTATGCTCATTATTGTGACCTTTGGCTGTTGTCACCTATTTGTCTGGACTGATAGTCCTGAATGGTTATTATGATCGTTGTTGATATTATATCATGCTTTATTGTGTTTTCTTGCTGGGCTTTGGCTCACGGGTGCTACATGGTGCAGGTAAAGGCAAGAGGAAGCTGGACCATCCTTGAGTTGAAGAGCTTAGGTGATGACGTGTACATATGCAGCTGCTCGTCCACCACGGCCGAGGTTTAAAGTGGAACTAGGGTTGAACCCTGTTTTGCCGTTTAGAACGGCCTATTGTAAATATTTTCTATAATAGACTCTGAAACTTTATCTTCGGGATCCCAGTGTATATATTAAACATTCTAGTGAAACGTTACATCTTAACCAAAGTTTTTAATCCCTAAACCGCTAATCATACTTAGTTCACGTTTTTGGCCAAATGACTCGGTTAGCGAGTTTAGCACTGTTTACAAGGCACACCGTAATGGTCCCTGGAGTTTGGGGCGTTACAATGATGAACATAGACATGATTAAGGCTTGGGCGCTGTTGATGAATATGATTACAATTATGCTTGTGGATATCTGATTAGGTACACTGGAATGCGCATAATTATGATTATGCCTATGTTTGATGTTTGAATGTATTATGATGCATTGTAATCGTTGATATGTATGCTTCATGAGTTATGTGATTGTCTGTTGTGACTGGGAAGCTCGGTTTATAAACCAGAGGGTTATTAGGATGTTAAATGGGGATTGACTTATTAGTCGAGGGTATATTGGACTTCGCAAGGCTCGTCTTATAAGTCGAGGGTCCTAGAGCTTCGACTTATAAGTCGGGGGCATGTGAGGCTTGACTTATAAGTCAAGGACTTAAAGGACTCAGTTTATAAGTTGAGATTGGCATTGTGCACATGGAGTGTAGGCCACCATGGCTGGACCACCCAGGGAGTGAAACATGCTTTTGACTGGCTCGGATGCCAACAAATTGAAAGGAAGTGCGACACGCGCTTGCGTGACCCCATGGTTGCCAATTTGTATAATGAATACGCCAGTTTCAGTTATGCTATTTGATAGTTATATTACACTGTGAACTGTTCAATATGTTTTCTTGCTGAGTCTTTTGGCTCACAGGTGCTTTGTGGTGCAGGTAAAGGTAAAGAGAAGCTTAACCAGCCATGAATCGGAGGGCAATAGCAGTGACATGTACATATGCCGTCCGCTCGACCACCACGGCCGAGATGTTCAAGGGAACTAGGGTTAAACTCAACTTTTGCCGCTTAGGTCGTCTTATTTTGTAACTTGAGTGTTGTAATCAACTTTTAAACTTATGTTTTTGGGATCCCGTGTAAGGAACATGCTTTTAATTTAATGAACATACTTATGTGTTGACCAAAAGTTTTAATACCTAAACCTTTAGTGGCTTAATAACACATTTAGTCCTAGTGACTTGTTTAGCAAGTCCAGCACTGGTTTTAAACACACTTGGTGACGGACCCTAATTAGCAGGGCATTACACCTTCACCTTCTCCCGTTCATCATTTCTTCTTCTTTTCTTCTTGAATTTTGAAGCTTCTTTTGAGGAACCAAGCTAGGGAACCAAGTCTTGATGATCTAGAGTTGTGTTCTACTATTGAAGAGGGTATGATTATGAGATTGAGGTGAGTTTTTATCCATTTAAACTCTTGTTCTTGCTCTATTTTTCTATTTGAATTTCAGCTAGATTTTGAGTTGGATAATGGGAATTGATGGGAGTTTTTGGCTAGGGTTACTTGGGTTATGATGCCTAGGTCATGTGTATATGGTTTTTGGGTTCATTTGGGAGTTTAATTGAGGTTTGGAAGCTTTTTTTGAAGGTTGGAAATGGAGAAATCGAAGGAGGGAAAAACCAGGGCAATTATGTCTGGTCCTAGTGCTACAGCGCCCAAAGGGTGGCGCTATAGCGCTAGCCAGGGAAAAACTCCCTTTCCTGTAGCGCTGGGGCGCAAGGGGGGGGGGGGGGGGGGCAGCGCTGTAGCACTACCTTGTTTTTCCTGATGCATATTTTGGGCACTTTTGAGGGTTGTTGGCTCGGGGTTTCAATTCCTAAGGCTCGGGATCGAATCTACTCACCGTTTTGGTACAATTCGGGGTCCCGGGAGTGAGGTTTAGGTCAAGAACATTTTATTGTTGATTTCATTAATCAGAGTTCCATATTTAGTTATGACTAGGTTACTGCTAAGAGATTAAATTATCGATCATTCTCAAGGGTCGTTCAATTGTTATTTCTCGCTCGAACCAGAGGTAAGAAAACTGCACCCCATATGTGACATGCATGGTTATAAATGAGGCATGTTGAGTGTTTAAATGTGGACATTATATGCATATCAAATGCTTAGAAAATCTTGCTCACTTGTGAATGGCACTGACTTATTAGTCAGAATCGGTAATGGTGTCAGTATTAACTGTGAAGTTGTGACTTAATAGTCAAGTTTGGCAGTAGTACCAAGCACTGGTCGTATGGTATTGTCTTATGAGTCAAGAACGGTCTTAGCGTGTTTAACGCAAGCCGATAAAGATTAGATCTAATCGACATAAGAATTATCGTTCTGAGCATGAAATGCTTGACCGACCTTAAGTTCGATGAAAACTAAAAGCGCTTGTCTAATCTAAAGGCTAGTTATTTAGAGCCAGAGCCAGAAAGGCTAAGGTGACCTACACGTCACATGGCTAGGAGGGTATGGAACCTCTGAGATAGACTTATCTGCCATCTGACCGAGATAGACTTATCAGTCATCTGACCGAGATAGACTTATCAGTCATCTGACCGAGATGGACTTATCAGTCGTCTGACCGAGATAGACTTATCAGTCGTCTGACCGAGATAGACTTATCAGTCTTCTGACCGAGAGAGACTTATCAATCATCTGACCGAGATAGACTTATCAGTCATCTATTTAGAGAGTGACTTATTAGTCAACTGTTTAAAGATTGACTTATTAGTCATCTACTTCAGAGAGACTTATTAGTCATCTACCTCAGAGCGAGAGACTTATTAGTCATCTACTCAGAGCGCAGGACTCCACGAACATTTGTTTGTACTTGCTTGCATGCATGAGTAGGGTTATTACTACTAGGCATGCCTATTATGACTTAGTAACATGTTATTACTTGTTTATGAGCATATTAAGTTTTCTTGCTGGGCTTCGGCTCACGGGTGCTATGTGGTGCAGGTAGAGGCAAAAGAAAGTTGAACCATCATTGAGTTGGAGAGCTTAGGTGAGGATGTGTACATATGTGGCTGCTTGACCGTCACGACTGAGGGTTTAAAAATGAACTAGGGTTAAACCCTATTTTGCCGCTTAGGTCGGCTGGTTGTAAATATTTTGTTGTAATTAACCTTTAAATTATATTTTTGGGATCCAAATATATATGGTAAACGTTTTATTGAAACGTTGTATCTTTACCAAAAAATTTAACCCTAAACCGCTAATCATACTTAGTTACATGATTATGCCCAAATGACTCGATTAGCGAGTTTAGCACCGTTTAAATGCACACTGTAACGATCCTTGGAGTTTAGGGCGTTACAACAACCCCACATTGATTCTCTTATCAAGATACTAAAGAAACAATTTCATGCAATTTGTGAAATGTTGAGACCTTCAGCAAGTGGTTTTGGTTGGAATTTGGAACTAAAGTATGTTGTTCCTAATAAAAGTGTGTTTGATGGATGGATTAAGGTAAATGTCACCTTATTGTTGAATTTAATTTAGAACTCGATCACATATTAATTCTTTCTCTATGACGTTTTACTATTACATAGCCATCCAAATGTGAAGGGCTTAAGGAATAGAGCATTTCCTCACTATGAAGACTTGGTTACTGTATTTGGGAAGGATCGTGCAAATGGGAAATGAGCTATGGGATTTTTTGAAACGGTTGACGAGATTGATAAAGAGGTAGACAATGATGCAAATTCTGAATTTGATCATTTATCCCCAATAGATGATCTTATTGGTAATGCAACCAATAGTCATACAAGCACGACAACAACTTTAGCACAGTCAAGTAAGAAAAGTAGAAAGAGATCTAGGAATGAGGATCCATTGGTTGAGGTATTGACTGACACAGTAAAAAAAATTGGTGACATACAAGTTGTGGCTGGTGATAGTATTCGAAGAATTGTTGATTGTTTCCAGTATGTGACAGAAGGTGCTACTAGAAGGATGAAAGTGTTTAATGAACTGGAAAAAATTGATGGGCTGATAAATGAACAACGAGTCAAAGCTGGAAAACTTCTTGTCCAAAGCAAAGCTTACATAGATTTTTTCTTCACATTGGATGATGAATTCAAGTTGGGATTCATACTTGGGCTATTTGAATGAGGTAAGATCTAATATTTGATAGTATTTTGGAAAATGGTATTGGTGATGACTTTAGGAAATGTATGTCCTTTCACTTTTGGATCAAACTTTTGGCAATGATATACCACTATTAGGTTGAAACTTTTGGCAAGATAATATGCCACCTTTTGGATGAAACTTTTAGCAATATAATATGTCATCTTTGAATCATGTTCTAGAACTTATGTTTGTAACTTTACTCATTGGAATAAAATTTTGACCAATATATTTTAAAAATATGCTATTATGTTATATATAAAAAAAATATTGTCTGTTATATATCATTGATGTGAAGAATTAATGAATTATTTTTGGACATATATTGTTCTTAATAGTATTAATGTTGATTGTGAAAAGTAATTATGCTTTAATTTTATTATTTTATAATTATTGTTTTTATACATGCAACATTGATAATAAAAAAAGTTACAAAAATATTTTTAATATTTGGGAAAAAAAATTGATTTATTTGTATTTTACAAAAAAATTCAATTATTAAAAAAATGAATAAATCACATTCCATTCCTATGTGCAACCAAACAAGGTAATATCAATATTCCTTGGAATCATAATAATATTCTTAAGGGCAACCAAACATAGCAATGTTGCTTTCCTATGGTTTAACATTTCTTTCTTCAATTGCCAAGGAATCTTGAACTTATTCTCAACAAGTCAAACACATGTACCAAACGCCGCCTTAATGTTTTCAAAATGTTGCACTTTTACATCTAATCTTTTTTTGGCGGAAAATATACCATATATTTTCAAAATATTACACTTTTATACTTATATATTAATACATTGTAAGCATAGATCAACTTTGTATTAAGACATTGGATATATTTACTGTAAAAAAAATGATTGGACATAAAAGTGCAAAATTGTGAAACATTGAGTATATTTACCACACACAAAAAAAATTGGGTATAAAGTACAATATTTTGAAAATATTGAGTATATTTCCCAAAAATAAAATAAAAAATTTATGGAAGTGTAACATTTTGAAAACATTAAAAAATTTAATCATTATTTACTCTTTTATACATGATAAGTCTTAATTGTATGTATAATTTAACTGGAGGTCTTGCCCTTAAGTATCTATAATAAGATAATATTTTGGAGCTGCTATCCACTTGGGTGATCTTAAAAGAGAATAACTTCAAATATAAAACAAGTAACAAAAAAATTATTACTATTGTATCATTAGAACATGATATTTGTAGGTCAACCATTTGAATTTGAGCTTGATTATGTTGTAAATTTCAAGTTTCTTGCTCGAGTTCCTACTTAAATAAAGAGTTTTTTTAAAACATTTACGACCTTCCTTTTTTTTTTTTTTTTCTTTAGAATATACAGTTTTCAAATTTTCTTATATATTTCATAAATACGCTCTCCTACCAAACATGTACCAAGCATATATTAAAAATATATGTAATATGTATACCTTACATAATACATGTATGTCTATATAAAAAGTGTGTACGGTTTTTTTTTTAATTTTTGTTTACTTTCACATAATATTACAAATATTTAATAAAATATACTTTTAAAATCAATTAAAAATAAATATTTAATAATTATATTAATATAAATTTAAATATTATAAAATATAATTATTATAATAATATTTCATAAAAGACTGAATATTTAATAATTATATTTATATTTATATAAATACAAATGTATAAAATAGCATTATTATAATGATATATAATACAAAACTAGATATTTAATAATTATATTAATATAAATTCAAATCTTATAATAATAATAATAATAATATATGATATAATCCTGATTTTTATAAAACTTACACTAATATAAATTTAAATATTGTTAACGTATTCTAATAAATCTTTTATTTCTTTCAAAATAGAATTTTTTTTAATAAGTATTGAAAAATTTCCTAATAAGAAAGAAATAAAAGATTTATTAGAATACGTTAACAAACAACCTAAAATAGTAGAAATAGAGACCAAACAATTAATAACATATCAATATCTATTGTTTAAAAAGGATATAGAAGAATTAAAGACACACGTAGAAAATGTTCGTAATATAGTTCTTTCTTAATGCTTTATTTATGTCTTTTAATAACCCTGATTATATTGTTGCAAATAATCTAGTTAAAGATTTTGATAATAATAGAAATTTAGACGGTTTCAGTTCTTCTGCTACATTAGGTCAAGATAAGGTTAGAAACCATCAACTTAATACTATAATCGAATTTTTAATAAATTTACATGAAAAATAGATAAAATAAGTGAAAAAATAAATAGAGAAGAACCACTAAAAAATAATAAAATTGAAACTGACATAGATCAACTAGTAAAATAGATTGGTAAATTAAAAATTGAGGAAAACGTGGTAGTAAAAAATAAAAAAGAATTTAGTAATAAATTTGAAAGACTTGTCGAACAGATCATGCCAGCCAAGTCAGACACAAGTAAATAGTCATTTTAGTAATCTAAGGAATAGTAGAACCTTAAGTAGAAGATTTACTGACATTTTAGATCGAATAACTAGTAATAATAACCAAGAAATATTATCTGTAGATGAAGTAATATATATTAATGAATCATATGATAGATTTACACAAGAAACATTAGTATTAAATAACGCCCGACAATTATACCATACTGGAACATGGCAGTCTAATAGAGGTCTTTTCAGTCATCAAAGAGAAATACCAATAATAATCAATAATAACAACTATCAAAATTTACAAATAATCCCTAACAAAACTATTAGAAACCTAATAAAAGAAGACAAATATAAATATATTCATCAAGGTTTGTATATAATAGGAATAAAATGACTAGTAAGGAAAAAATTAGGAGCCAAATTTTTATTAATATTATATGATGAAAGTATAGAAGATGATAGAAAAAGTATTATCTCTATGATGGAAGTAGACATGAATAATAATTATGGATTATTCTTTGTAACTCTAGACTTTATGGTGATGATTAAAGATATAAGAAGTATTAAACTAAGAATTCAAAGTAGAGGATACAACAATATAGACCAAGAAAACCTCATAATATGTACAGGATTTCAAGGAAAATTAATACATAATACTAGCATAAGATTCAACCTAAAAATAGAAAAAGTAATAGAAACCCTTCAAAGTAAATGAATAAAAATGATAAAACCTCCCGAACACTCTTCACAACTATTAGAAGGAATAGAATGGGATGTAAAATTAAAAGAAAATAAATATATATATATATAAGTGTTCCCACCAATGGAAGTATATATCAAAATAATAATAGACTTAGTATTTCATTTTCAGATTATGGAGAACAAAGTAACAAAGAAGAATTAGAAGATGATGAAAAAGATAATATGGATAAAAATCTAGATAAATTTAAAAATAAAATATTAATCATCAGAGAACAATTTAAAAATGAAAATATACTGAAGTATCTGATATTTCATATCAAAAAGATTTTATGGAGAAAAGTTCAGGAGAAAGTAGTATGACTAATGCTAATAGTAATCTATTTTTAAGACCCCATACTAGAACAATTGAACCATTAAGCGAAGGAAATTTCCCTAGACAACCAGTATATCCTTATATTTACCAAGGAGAACCTAAGTATAAGAGTAGAGGTAAGAGAGAACGAGGAGATTTAGGTATAATTTGGAATAATAATAAGCAATTAAATATAACAAATGTTGACCCCCAACTATGGAATTAAGTAATAATGAGTTGGAAGGCAAAAATAATAAGAGAATATATAAAAAAATGAGCATAATCACACTGGAGAAGAAATGTATGCTTATTTAGAAAATTATTTAGGAGAAATAATAAAAGCACATTGGGAGAGGTATAAAGCTCAGCACCCTAATGAAATAAAAGAATTAATTGATTTAGGAAGTAATCCTTATAACTTTGTTAATAAAATACATCTTTTAATAACTAGAGAAGATCCTAATAGTGGATTATTAAGTGTTCAACAAGATGCTATGAAAAAACTAGAACAAATATATATTAGGGATTGAAAATATATTAAAGTTTATAATAATGATTTTGTAATATTAGGAAGTATTTCAGGAAACGCTATTAATAGTGAATTATGAGATAAAATGCTAATAAAATTACTTGGAGCTTTTGGAACAGAAATAGTAAATTCATTGAATAATAACATGGTACACACTAGAAATACGGCCATGGATTAAGTATTAGAGAAAATTTTATCCTAAAACATTTAGTAGATAAATGTACTTTTATCCAATAAAAATGCTGGCCTACTTCCACGCCGGAATACAAAAACAATTAAAAGGAGACCATTTTAGATTTTGTAGTAATATATTTACTCCACAACAATATGGAATAAAATATAGAGAGTATAAACCAAGACATAATAAAAAATACAAAGGGATTAAAAAGTATTATCAATTAAGACGAAGTAATGCTAAAAGACATTTTCTTAAAAAGGGTAGACATGTTTATCGAAATAAAATAACATGTTTTTCTTGTGGCGAGAAAGGACTAGTCTCTACTAGTTGCAGAAACAAAAATAATAATTTTAGTAGAGAAGCAATGTTAGTAATTGTAAATAAGGGAAGCTTAGGAAGAGCCTGTAGTAATTGTAAATTCTACCCAGCAATAGTAAAAGAGCAAAATGTAGTAACTATTTTGAAGAAATGTGCATTAAATGCATTAATAATTTATATCAAACTAATATAGGAGAAGTAAGTCAAGTTAATAAAATTGATAGAAATTTAATAATAGAAGAAAGAATTAGAACACTTGAAAATAAAGTAGCACTATTAGAAGAAGAAATAATCAATTATCAACATATTAATAATACCATAAATAATCATGAAGAGCAAACTGAAGTAATAGCTGCTGTACCTTTAGTTTGTAATTCTAGTAATCTATAGAGTCTAAAAATAAAATGATTATTCATCCATAAAGATATAAAAATATAAATAATATATTTTATTGACACAGGATGTAGTTCCGTAGTAATGGATAGTACACTAATACCTAAAAAATATTAGAAAACATCTAGTACACCAAGAATAACCCAACAAATGGATACAAATACTTTTGAATATAATATTATCTTGACATTTGTAAATTTTGATTCTTTACTAATTTTAATGATTATAGTAACGAATATCAATCATGCCAAGTATGGCTCCGAGACTTAAAAATGAATAATATAGATATTATTATAGGATTAGATTTACTATTAAAACAAAACGGAGGCATTAACTGTAACGCCCTGGGTAGCCAAGACTGTTACAATGTGTATTTATAAAGGTGGAGGACTTGTTAATCAAGTCATTTAGTTGAAAATGTGTCACTAAAACCATTAATGAACTAGGGTTAACAAATTTTGGTCATAAAAAATACATTTCATATAATTAAACGTTTTGCACAAGGGATCCCAAAAGAAACAACGTTTGAAAGTCAGTTTACAAAATTTCAAGGTATAAACAACCACTAGCCACTCTAAGGGAAAAACATACATTTATGGTCCTCCTGTTCCTGTCCCTCCCTCAACTGTGGCGGTCGAGCAGCTAGTCATGTACATTCTACCTTCAGAGCTCTCCGAATCAGGGCTGACCAAGCTTACCCTTGCCTTTACCTACACCACGTAGCACCCGTGAGCCAAGGTCCAGCAAGAAACATAACATCATAGCACAAACATTGATAATAATCATATAATTCTTAAAGCATGTTCATACACTTAGCAGTCCATATTAATCACATAACTCATAGACATAACCATGAATCCACAAGCTAATACTCAGTTATTCAGCACGTTATATTCAACAGTTAACAATGATAATCAGATCACACAATAATCAGGGTCGACACCCTTAGGTCGCACCCTCTGTTTACCCCACTGACTCCGGTCCGCTTAAACTGAGCTCAGTGAATATTAAGTTGTCCTCAGCTACCAGTGGCTGAGCCACGCCCTGTGCGCCAATGTAAACTCCGACACTCTTAGGTCGTTGGTTTAATATTCTCACGGCATAATACCAACTTTCATAATGCATACAAGAATAGGGAACCCTTAGTCCCATTATAAACTCACAACTGGGTGCAGTTCTCTTACCTTTAATTTCCAAGTGTTCTGATTATGAGAGATGCCCCTTGAGCACGATCCGTTTCCCGAGCCCTAGCTTATTCCTAGTCACAACCAAGATAAGGGATTCCATTGATAATTGTATAAAGGTTTCCGGATAAAGTTCTAGCCTTCGGGCATCGAATTCCACCAAACACAGTAGTGGGATCGACCCCGAGCACCCTAGGTTAGGTTCATGCACCTAAAATCTCCAAAAGGCCAAAAATGCCCTTAAGAGTCATGGCCCAAGCTTCCTATGTCGTGGCTTGCCCCTAACCAGAGGCTCAGCCTCACCAAAAACCAGACACGGGCCGCGGCCCAACACTCCCCATGCTGCGGCCTGCCTTTCTTCCCAAGCACCTATCTACTTCAAAGGGTCGCGACACACCAAGAACTGAGCCGCGGCCCGACCCCTTCGAACCCAAAAAATCCACCATTTTTAACACGCAAACCTCACTCAAATCCACCCAAAGCCATCCTAATGATACAATCCAATTATCACAAACATTCTAACATGTTTTCAGCAACATAACCCAGCAAAAACCTAGTGTAGAAACTCATCAAAATAACATTTTAATCTTTGAAACCCACAAGCTCAAGAACACCAAAACCAGCCAGGAAAACACATAATTCAAACACTAAACCATAAATTAAAGCTTACCTTCACTAAAGAACCAATCCTCCAAGAAATTGCTGAGCTAACTCCCAAGTCCTTAGCCTCAATTCAATCTATTGACCCCGTTTTTCGACAACTTAAAATGTAGAGCAATTAAACAATAAGAACTACGGCGCAGATGAATAATATGGTAGAACAACAAAAATTTTACGTGGTTCAGCAATTAACTCTGCCTAGTCCACGAGTCTATTTTATTAAGACTTGGAGTTTTCTGGAAATTTCTCTCCGTATATCAAAAGATTTGTCATTTACAAATGTTCATGAACTCTCTATTTATAGAGAGTTTTCAGAGTTCATTCCCACATATTTTGGGAAGATACTTCTGCTTATTAATTAAAATAATGATATTAAATACTGTAACTCCTATATACAAGGAAACGTCCCCTGAAGACCAGGGGCGAATAACAGACTTGTTAATATCCCTTTAATGTTTGGATGTTACAACAATAAATATCTTTAAATGCATGGAACGCATTACATCAAACGACCCATGAAATCTTTCGAGGTCGGTAATCAACATCATGTCGGTCCAAGTCTATAGATAAGTTACGAACTAGCTGCCTTACTCCAAGACCAGCTCGGAGCGGGTAGATACCAGCGAGGCTGTTACATTCCGAGCTTGTACTCCTGTTAAGCTCGGGCTACTTGATCCGAAGACACTCGACAACAGATATGCCCCGATGCTAAGTTCTTTCGAGCTCAGAAAGAACTTCAAGGTTAAATTTCTTCAAGGTTGCCATCTTGATTCAAGGGTTTTTCATCTGGGCCACGAACTTGCATTTTAGATATCTCGAGCCCACACTTGACGAGTCCAGTTTTCGAGATCACAATCTCAGGTCTCGAAATCTGGGTGTAACATTTTGCCCCCTCAAAAGTATTGGTTCGAATCCTATGAGAAGGAAAATTTTAAACTACTTTCTTCGGGAACCGTTCCGTCACACACTCGAGTATGGACACGCGTTAGTTGGGTATTGCTCACTCAAGGTACTTGAGTGCCTTGAAACTCTACCCATGTCTATCCGCCTACCTTCCTTTTGGGTACTATCATTTCACTAGTCCCTGGCCGTTAGATCTGATACGGAATCTGGCCAATGGCCCAGATTGGTTCAACTGTTAACATGCCCGTGGGCCTATAAATAAGTTTCTGGTTATCTTCTCCATTTTTCCTTTACATTCAAACTTTCAGAAAGAAAAAACCAGAGCCTTTCTTGTCCAGTTCTTGCATGTTCTCCAAGCCGAGAAGACAAAGCAACGTTGGACTTTTTGACTCAGTGAGATCGCACTTGCAACCGCTCATTCAATCATCCATTTCTCTGTTTCCACCGATCACATTGCGTAAGTTTTCGGTTCATGGCTTCTTTGCGTTATATATACATTTTTTTTTCCTTCATGTATGTTTATGCTTCTGTTACACCATGGGCACTAGGATTTATTTTCGACCCATTCATTAGTTTAATGCACTAGGATTAGGGTGCTTCGACTGATAGACATTAGGTTCAAACCCAGTTTTTGCGAAAAAGGGTCCAAATATGGTTCCTTTTTTGGGATTTCAAATTTTAGAGACCTTATCTTGCACACCAAGATATCAGGTACAAGATCAGGGTTTTTTAAGGAATGCATGATTCCCAAAAATATCACCTTTTTAATAACCGCCACCCTTTTTCCCTAATATTTCGGGATTTCCCATAACTCATCCACCTTCCCTCCTTTCAGTGGAATACACACTCTGAGATTGGCTTCATCCTTTGGATCGAGCCTGCCTTATAGCCTCGATCATTCGAGCTTAGGTACTATTTGTCTATTTATTTCTTGTTTGCTTGGCCCTCATCCTTTTGCTTTCTTGTTAGATGCCGCAGAATTCGGGAAAGTGGTGGGGGTCAAAGCTCGCGATTCCTTACTCACCAGTAGCTTCGAGCCCGGAATCTCCTTTTACTCGGAACCAACGCTTAATTCGGGAACACGAACTGAGGCGTGAGCAAGAGGACATTCAAGATCACTTCCGACGTCAGATAGATGAGGTCGAAGATGGGAAGACGAAAAGATTAAGGGTCGCCCTTTATCCGGATCCGGACACCGAGCTCAGACCAATTCCTCTCGATCCTACACTCAAAGTGACAACCGCCTTCAAGCAGGGTGCTCTTCAATTTTCGCTGATGGGGGAATCTTCTACCTCGCAGCCAAGGAGAGAATTCTTCAAGGCCGAGCATTACTGGAGCTCGGTTACGTCGTTAGGTCAGATAGCTGATATTCTGGCCTTTCACGTCATAGGACTATCGGGCTCACTGAGGTGTCGAGCTCTGACCTCCCACGAACGGAGTTGCCGCGCTCCAGGAGATGGAAATCCTGATAGCAAGCTGAGATACGCAGCTTGGAACCAGGAGTATATGAAGGCAGCGCCGATACTGTCCTTGAAGTCTTCTTTCAAGGACTTCACAGACTTTGTTGGGTTGGCTCCCTTCCAGCTCAATACCAATTCCTACAGGGTTCTGTCTGCCCTGAGGTCGCTGTACCACGAGCTGAAGTGGAAAGGACCTTCGCCAGAAGAGATCTTATATCTCTTTTGCTTGAAAAGCAATCCCTCTCGAGCTCGGGGAGGAGATGGCTTCTACTATCTCTCAAGCTATCCCAAGGAGAAGAAGATGTTTGAAGATCTTCCTAACCACCCTCCTGATTTCAAGAAGGCCTTCTTCTTGACAGATGGCCTAGCCCCGTCTCGATTCTACTCTTTCAGACGGATTCTTAAGTATCTCAACTTCTTTCTTTTTTGTGCTCGAATTTTGCTTAGGATCGTATTTAGTTGAAATGTGTTTGATCTTCCAGCCAATTACCATTGCCCTACTCCCACCAAGGAGATAAGGGAGCACAGAGAGACTCTGCTCTAGCTTCCCTATGGCAGGAGGTCCCTCTCCTACCTCCTACATGAAGGCAAGATCCGGGCATGTGGGTTCTTAGGGGAGGCTCAGTCTACATTTGACTGGTCCAACAAGAAGTACGATCGGTGGGAGCTCGTGCCTCAGGCGACAGGAAGCCTTCCCCCAAGGAGAGGTGCGAGGCCTCCATCTCCGGCTCAACGTCAAAGGAGTCCACAATCGGGGAATGAGGCCAACGACGAGGCCTCGAGCTCGGGCTCGGATGAACAAGGTACAGTCATCCTTAGCTCGGATTTATGGTCTCCCTCACTACTAAAAGATAAGCTAGATAGATTAGTATTGTGTAAGGACGATAGGAACCATTTTTATGTATGGTCTTGGGTAGATGAGAAGGTACATAGGTTCGATAGCTGGCTCGGGAAATACGACACCATGTATAGCCTGAACGAGGTATGGAACAGAATAGCCGTCCAATACTGGACTAACGACTATAGGGACCTTTCGAGGTTGACATCCACCTATAGGGAAGGCACTCCCCCTACCTCTTCTGAAGATGGGGGAATTTCATGGTCGCCGAGCACAAGCTCGGGGGAGAGTTCCAGTTAGGTTTCTCTCCACTTGTCTTTTTATCCCTTGTCTGTCCGTATCATATTAAATTATTTTGTTTTTGGGATAACTCATTATGTGGTGTAAATGTGTAGGCGAGATGGACTCCGATCTTGACAACATCCTAGAGAGTGGCGGGGCCAAGAGAAGTAAGCGCCCGAGGGGCTCGCGGAAGTTCGAGCGACCTGCCAAGGTCCTCAAGAGGTCTGAGAAAACTCCTCCTCCACCAGCTCCAGCTGCTATAAGCCTGGCTGTGGAGCCGAGTCCTCAGGTCGAAGGGTCCACTACGGTCGAGCTCCAACCCCCTCCAATCATGGTTCACTCAACACTCGGCCCACCTCCGAAAAACCCTCAGCTTCCACAACACGCAAGTTGTCAGTTTCTACTCACGTCGATGAGTATGTAATTGACAATGTTGCTGGATCCCATGGGGCTACACTTGGCTCGGACATTTTGTCTCGATTGGGCCAGAGCTTTAGTGGCTTTGATGCCCCTCATTGGTAGTTTTTGAACAATGCTTGAGACTGCAATACGCTTTATGAGAAGAGTATCGAGCTCACTGCTGTGGTAACTTCCCTCATCTTTCGGTATTAGCCGTATTTACACTTGGTCCATATGCTAATTTGATTTCTTTGTATGCCAGACTCTTGCTGTCTCTGCCCAGCTCAATTATAAGCTGAACAGCGAGGTCCACTCGAGCATGTCAATTTCTCAGGAGGCGAAGGATCTTCAGCTCAAACTGAGTGATGAGCTCAAGGCAACAAAAGCAAAGGTGGAGGCTGGAGCTGAGGAGCTAAAGGCCAAGTCTTCCGAGCTTGAAAAGCTAAATGCCTGGCTCGCGGAGCTTGAAAAGGAAAATGCTCGAGTCAAGGAGACCAATGCCAAGCTTGAAGAAGAGAAAGTCATCACTTTCGAGATCATGGAGGGTGAAAAGACTCGTCTTCTTGAAGAGTTTAAGGAGAAGAAGGACCAGGCAGTCGACATGGCCCTGTACAGAATCTGGGCCAACAATGTCGACCTCGACACCAGCTTCTTAGGCCCTCTTGAATCGAAGCTCATGGCCCAATGGCAGGCTCGGATGGATGATGAGGAGACTGCTCGAGATGAGGCGGAGGGAGCCGGGGAGGATGATGACACTGAGAAGGCCAAGGAAGATGCTGAGAAGGCCAAGGAGAATGCTCCTCCTTCTTAATACTTACCTCGGGGCTGTGTCCCTCGGAATTTTTTGTAATAGCCTTTTATGTTTGATTTATTATTTATGCCCATAGGGCCAAGACAATTCTACAGCTCGTAAAAGAACCGCCTTTATATGATATTTAAGATACCATTTTTTGTTTTTATTTTAATATATATGCTTTACATTTCTTGGGCTGAAATATTTTGCACAATTTATATTAAAATGTCATTTATTCTTGTTTATTCATACAAGCATAGTTTGGATTTAAGCTTGAGGTTCAGTGCATTCATGCACAGTTTGCTCGAATTATCCGCTTCCGATCTTGTTATTTATCAAGGTCGGATATTACTTTTACCATGCACCCGAAAGTGCTTATATGGCTTGTAATGCAAATGGTTTAGTTATATCCTACTTTTTTAGTTACTTTTTCTCGTCCTCAGTTAGCTCCCCGAGGTTATGAGGTCGAAACTATTGTTTTGCAAGATACTCCAGCCTCGATCTCGACTTAACACGAAGTGGGTTGTGTTCCAACTTACTGTCGATTAGTTTTAGCTTGTTTGTTCCAAACCTATTAAGGTCGTGTTAGGTTTGTAATCCATACACTTATATTTTTATCTCTTGATAATTTGATTATGTTCAAACTTTCTTATCTCGCGCATTTGGTTATATCCAAACACTTGTATGTTTTTGATATATGCTTTTTATTTTTTCAAGCTGATGGTATATATACCACTAATGCCCCCTTAATATCCTATGAATGCGACCATAGGTTATTAAATTAAGAGATATTGCAAAAAATACAGCGTATAAGAACGATATCAAACTTTATTTGATAAATCTAAAAATAGAAAAACAGTACAGACAAACAAGCATGGTTATAGGCGACATCCTTCCTACACTATTGATAGTAAGGTCGTAGGTGTTTTCCATTCCATGCTCGTGGTACTAGACTTCTATCCAATCTTGCCAACTTGTACACGCCGGGTTGGATGACTGATTCTATAGGGTCCTTCCCAATTTGGCCCGAGCACGCCAACTGTTGGATCCCACGTTGCCAAGAATACACGCCTCAACACCAAGTCTCCTACACCGAATTTTCTATCTCGAACTCTTTTGTTGAAGTACTGAGTAGCTCGCTGTTGGTATGAATCATTTTTTAATTGAGCTTCGTTTCTTCTTTCTTCGATCAGGTCCAGAGTTTCTTCGAGCTGAGAGTGGTTCGAGGTTTGATCATAAGCGAGGGCTCGAATTATGGGAATTTCGACCTCGATTGGCAACATAGCCTTGCAACCGTACACCAGAGAGAATGGGGTATGTCCTGTTGATGTACAGGCCGTGGTCCTATATGCCCATAGGACTTAGGGAAATTCTTCGGGCCATCTTCCTTTTGCTTCTTCCAACTTTTTCTTTAGCAAGCTCTTTAGGGTCTTGTTTACAGCTTCTATCTGGCCATTCGCCTAGGGATGGGCCACTGATGAGAAGCTCTTTATTATCCCATTTTTATCGCAAAAGTTGGTAAACAAATCGCTGTCGAACTGAGTACCATTATCAGATACAATCTTCCTTGGCATCCCATATCGGGAGATGATGTTCTTCACCACGAACTCAAGGACTTTCTTCGAGGTTATTGTTGCCAAAGGTTCGACTTCAATCCACTTTGTGAAGTAATCTACGGCGACCACTGCGTATTTTACTCCACCCTTGCCAGTCGGAAGGGAGCCTATGAGGTCGATTCCCCAGATTGCAAATGGTGACGGGGAGGTCATCATAGTTAGCTCAGATGGTTGAGCTCGAGGAATTGTGGCAAACCGTTGGCACTTATCACACCTCTTGACGTAGTCAAATGAGTCTGATTTGATGGTAGGCTAGAAGTATCCCTGACGTATGATCTTCTTGGACAGGCTATGCCCCCCAGTATGGTCTCTATAGAACCCTTCATGAATTTCTTCCATGATTTTCTTAGCTTCAGGTGGGGTCACGCATCGGAGTAGTGGCATGGAATATCCTCTCCTATATAGCTTTCCATCTATAATGGTATACCTAGGGATTTGGTACATCAACTTTCGAGCCTTGGCCCGTTCTTCCAGGAGAACGCCGGTCTCGAGGTACTCAACTATCGGAGTCATCCAGGTTGGCTCAGAATTGATCATACAAACATCCTCTTGTTCTGGCTCGTTAATACTGGGTGTCGGGAGATGTTCGATTGGCACGACATTCAGTTTGTCATTCTCGGTAGAGGTAGCAAGCCTGGCTAAGGCGTCTGCGTTCGAGTTCTGTTCTTGGGGGACCTGTTCTATCGCATAGAACTCGAACTGCTCCAGTGCTGACTTCACTTTTTCTAAGTATGCCGCCATCCTCGTACCATGAGCCTGGTACTCTCCTAAAATTTGGTTAACCACCAGCTGGGAGTCCCTGTAGCAATGTATTGCTTTGGCTTTGAGCTCCTTGGTTATGCGAAGTCCCGCCAGTAGAGCCTCATACTCGGCCTCGTTATTCGACGCGTCAAAGTCAAATCTTAAGGTAGAGTGAAATCGAATTCCTGCAGGGGTGATCAAAATTACTCCTGATCCATTTTCATTAGAGGACCCGTCAACATAAAGTTTCCACAGCTCGCGGGCCGGGGTTATAACTTCATCGTTGGCCACACCTGTACACTCCACTATGAAGTCTGCCAAGGTCTGCCCCCTAATGATCGTCCTTGGATGATAAGTGATCTCGAATTGTCCAAGTTCAACGGCCCATTTGAGTAGTTAACCTGAAGCTTCTGGCTTGGACAAGACTTGTCTTAGTGGTTGATTAGTAAGTACATGGGTGGGGTGCGCCTGAAAATAGGGCCGGAGCTTTCGAGATGAGTGAATTAGGCTGAGATCTAATTTATCCATTAAGGGATATCTTGATTCTGCCCCCAGTAATCTTTTGCTAACGTAATACACGGGCCTTTGCACTTTTTCTTCTTCCCGCATGAGTACCGCGCTTATGGCGTGCTCGGTCGTAGCGAGGTACAGGTACAGAACTTCTCCCGTAACGGGTTTTGACATGATGGGGGGTTCTTCGAGGTGCTTCTTGAGCTCTTGAAAGGCCAACTCGTACTCCTCCGTCCATTCAAATTTCTTGCCTCCCCTCAAAAGGTTGAAAAATGGAAGACAACGGTCTGTAGATTTTGAGATAAACCTACTTAATGCCGCCATCCTGCCAGTCAAACTTTGGACATCCTTATGTTTCCAAGGTGAAGGCATGTCAATCAGAGCCTGGATCTTGTCTGGATTAGCTTCTATTCCTCGAGCGTTTACAATGAAACCCAGGAATTTTCCTGAAGATACTCCGAAATAGCACTTCTGAGGGTTAAGTTTCATGTTATATCTCCGTAACACGGTAAAACATTCTTCAAGGTCATCCACATGGTTATTGTTAAGTTGAGATTTAACTAACATATCGTCAACATAAACTTCCATGTTATTCTCTATTTGTTCGGAGAACATCATGTTCACGAGCCGCTGGTAAGTGGCTCGAGCATTCTTGAGCCCGAATGGCATGACGTTATAACAATACAACCGTTTGTCAGTTATGAAGCTCGTATGCTCTTGGTCGGGGGCATGCATGGCTATCTGGTTATATCCATAATAGGCCTCCATGAATGACATGAGTCCATGCCCTGTCGTGGCATCCACGAGCTGATCGATCCGCGGTAAAGGGAAGCAATCCTTAGGACAGGCCTTATTGAGGTCCAAGTAGTCAATGCAGGTTCGCCACATCCCATTAGGCTTCACGACCAGCACCGGGTTGGCTACCCAATCAGGGTAAAAAGCATCCCTGATGAATCAGTTGGCTTTTAACCTATCGACTTCCTCTTTAAGGGCCTTCTTCCTATCGTCATCCAGTAGTCTTCGTTTTTGTAGAGTCCAAGAACTTTACTTAGCTAATTGTTTAGTAGTATTATAGTATGTTTAGTATTATCTTTGTAACTGTGGATTTTTGGTTCAGACCGGGAATTATTTGGACACTCATAGTAGTACTTATAGATTTTCTAAGTTTAATCTATAGTTTAAGAATATTAAGTATAACCTAAGGTTTGATTAATGTGACTGATGTTAAGGATTATATTTATTATACTATAAGGTTTAGATATCAACCAATAGGATTTTAAGCACATGTTATGAATGGTGATTAAGGATTATATTTTTTTGAGGATTAAATTTAATAAGGAGTAAAGTTTGAATGTTATAGGGTCAGTCAGCAGCTTTGAATACGTTGAGGGCTTAGTCAAGGCTGTTTACTCCATTTAAACTTAGCTAAAAATGTGTAATTTTGTGTTTAATTATTCAGCGTGTGCCGATATATCGCAGCACGTAGATACGGAAAACATGAGACGATGCACGGTCGCCTCGGGCATACTAGCCCAGGCGATATATCGCCTACAGGGGGCGATATATCGCCTCCTCCAGCATAAATTCAAACACTTTTGAATTCATTTCCTTTCAGCCATTCAAACTCCTTCAACAGTCCAGCATCTTTTGAACGAGTCTTCAGCCTCTGCTGAACGATTATTCAAATGATTTTCACCTAAAAAGCCATTATTTTTATTCAAGTAAAATCAAGATACTTTCATTCCCAAACTCTATAAATAGGACCTAGTACCCAGCCATTATTCACCTTTTGCTCTAAGTTCAGAAGCTGCTAGTGTTAAGTGAGTGTGAGAGTGTAAACACCTGGTTTGGGAAAATCATAAGCTTAAACATCATAAGCTTATCAAACACTTTGGGAAGTGAGGTTCTATAGTATTTCGGTTGAGGTGTAGATTGGTCTTTCAAGTCTTTGAGGTAACCAAAACTCTAGTTCATTCTTGTATTATGTTATTTTCTTTCTCATAGTCTTCTACTCAATCTCTAACCTTAATCTTCATTTGGGTTAGGGAATCTAAGTTCTTGAGTACATAAGTTTCGGTAAGCATGTTTCTCAAATGGTTTAGTCTTTCCATCCCTTTCATTTCATCTCCTTTCTTCTTTAGACTCACTCTTGTTCATTATGGTTTTAGGAGTGTTCCAAAAGTCCCAACTCAGTCCATCATATCCCGGTAACTTTGGTAAGGAAAATAGGATAGAATCTATATGTTCATTGCTTATGTTATCTTATGTTATGTTATATGATATGTTATGAATATGTTATGAATGTGTATGTTTGTAGGCTTGGGCTTATGCCCTATTTGACTAACGAGACCCCAAAAAGATTATGGGCATATGCCTACTTAGCTAGTAGGACCCCATTAATCTCATGGGCATAAGCTTGTTTAGTCTATGGGACCCCAAGTAATAATGGCCATTATAATAAGTGTATGTATTAAGTGTTATGATATGTCTTTACGTTTATTATGAAATTTATGTTTATGACTATGTGTTAGATTTTCCTTGCTGGGCATTAGGCTCATTCTTTTTTGTTTTATGTGCAGGAAATAAGCTTTAGAGGGGTAAGATTCGTGACGCTTAGAGGATGTGTATCGATGGTGAATGGAGTCAAGGAGCCGAGCGTTATTCGATTCGAGGATGTAGTCTCATTTTTTTTTTTTTATGGTTTTATATGTATTTCCGCATTTCTTATGTAATTCTTTTCATTTAAATCATGTTTTGTTTTAAAGACAATGGGATCCCATATCCTTCTTATTATTCTATTTATTTGTAAGTAACTCTTATTTTACAAGCTACTCAATAAAATTATGGTATTTTCGTAAAAATGTAAGTTTATGTATAGTTTCGTTAATGGTCCAAATAGTCTAGATTAGTGGGTCATTACAGTTTTTGCTGCTTCGGCGGGAAGATTTTGTCAATATTTAACGCGTGGCTCACTACATTTGGACTTATCCCTATCATGTCCGAATGCAACCATGCGAAGATATCCTGGTTCTTCTTAAAAAAGCAAATTAATTGCTATTTGGTTTCTTCGTGGAGCTTTTTCCCGACCCTTACCGTTTTTGGGGGGTCTGATTCTTCGAGTGTGATTTCTTCGAGTTCTTCCAATGGTTCGAGATCAGCTCTTTCCTCCACTCTTGGATCGATCTCTTCATCTATCTCCAAGACTGTCCCGTCCTTAGTTTGAATAACGACGAGCATTTGTGCGTTCGCCTGCTTCTTTCCTCTTATGGAAATGCTATACCATTCCCTTTCGGCTAACTGGTCTCCCTCCAGTGTCTCGATGCCACTAGAAGTCGGGAACTGGATGGCCAAATGCCTTACAGATGAGACTGCCCCTAGCCCTACTAGGGCGGGTCTCCCGAGCAGCACGTTGTAGGCTGATGGCCGGTCCACTACTACAAACTCCATCATCTTGGTTACTGAGACTGGGTAGTCTCCCAAGGTCACAGGGATTTTCAATGGATCCCATACAGGCAATCCCTTCTCCTGAAAAACCATACAGCGTCGTTGCACAAGCTTTTAGGTCACGAAGCGTGAGTCCCATCTTTTCTAAGGTGGCCTTATAGAGAATGTTCATTGAGCTCCCATTATCAATGAGAACTCGATGGTCCCACTTGTTCGTGAGCTGGAGAGTGATGACTAGTGGGTCGTTGTGAGGTAACTGAACATGGGACGCATCATCCTCAGTAAAGGTTATAGGCTGAGATTCAACCTTGTGGTACTTCGGAGCTCTGGGTTTGGGTTCGTAAGGGGACCTGTCCCCAGTTTTCACCTAGTTCACATATCGCTTCTGGGCGTTCTTGCCCGATCCTGCGAGGTGAGGCCCACCCGAGATGGTTACCATATATTCTCCATCAATCGGAGGGGGTCTCTCTTCTTCCCTAGCTTGGGAATTGTTGTTTTGAGCAGGCTAGTAGAAGCCTGATTATTGTTCTGGTTCCTGACATACTGCCTGAAGTATCCTCTCGAGATCAGTCCTTCGATCTCGTCCTTCAGTTGCCTACATTCATCAGTAGTGTGCCCAGTATCTCTGTGAAATCGACAGTATTTACTGGAGTCTCTCTTGGACTTTTGATTTCTCATGGGGTCTGGACGCCTGAAAGGGGCCTGGTTTTCATTAGCCAGGTAAATATTCTCCTGAGACTCATTGAGCTCGGTGTACACCTTGTACACAGAAAAGTATCTTTCCCCTTTCTTCTTCTTTCCCCCTTTTGCCTCGGGGTTACTTCCTTCATTCTTCTTTCTTTTGGAAGGATTTTCGGCAGGGGGTTTCAAGGCCGACGGGTCCACCGAGGTCGAGGTAGAGTTTACGTTTATCGTTGTAGTTATGGGCTGAGAGGTCATATTCAGCGTTGACCTCGCCTCTTCTACTATGACAAACCTCTGAGCTCGTCGATTAAACTCGGTTAAGGACCTCACATACTTCCTCTGCATATCTTCCCAGAGGGGACTTCCCGGCATTACCCCAGCTTGGACGGCCATTAAATGACCGCTGTCGTCTACATCCCGAGCTCGGGCGACTTCCAAATTGAATCTTGTAAGGTAGCTCTTCAACGTTTCATTTGGTTGTTGCCAGACGTTGGTCAGGGTCGATGCCTCGGGTCTTACCCCGATCATGGCTCTAAACTGCTTCTTGAAATCTTTCAAAAACTGATCCCAAGAAGTGATTGAATGTCTCTTATATTTTTCGAACCAGTTTTTCGCTGGTCCTGTAAGTGATGCTGGAAATAGCATGCATCGTAGCTCGTAACCCACATTACTTGCTCTCATTATAGTGTTAAATGTACTCAAATGACTATACGGGTCGGATTTCCCTTCAAAAGGTGGGACATGAGGAATCCGAAAACCTTGAGGAAACAGAGTGTTGGAAATGTGGGGAGCGAATGGCTCGAGCTCCTCATCAGAATCTTCGTCTCGATTCCGACCTTGTTCATTTTGTAAGAGCCTAAATGCTATTTCCAGTTGGTCAATTCTATCCTAAATTGGGTCCATAGGGGGTCTCGCTTGAAATTGGTTATCATTGATCACAATTCCAGGCTCGCGCCTTCGCAGGGGATCCTTGCGCCCATTTAGGCAATTTCTTAGATCTGGGTTCGAAGGATTACCACTACCTCGATTCTGATTCAGGTGTTCCCACAAGTCAAGGTGGTTCCTTTGGCTCCCAGTATTTCAACGTCCTTGATCATACATACTGAATGGTCTGGTGTCCTTTGAGTCGTCACTGGCGAGGCTCATCGCATGATTGTTTCGAGATGGATTCCTTTCAGCCTGCCTCATCTATGTAGTGCGAGACCGAGACATTTGGCTTCTCGTAGGCTGGGCGCCTCTCCATTCTCTAGCCGCTTCTCCATTACCCTGCTTCTGTCCTGCTCGCCTTTCCCTATCACCCTGAGTCGGTTGTGTGTTCCTCCGAGGCAGTGAGGGATATCTTATTGGCGATGGAGGGAACCGTATGGGTGACGGTGGCGTCCACCCATTTCGGGGTCTGGATGGTCCCGAGTTCGCCTGTGTCGACTCGGTAACATTCTGCCTGTTACTAGGATTCTGAGTCGGAGCCTCTGCAGGGGCTCGGTTATTCCCAGTATGAGCTGGTAGTTCAGCAGTTGAGTTAACTGGAGCTCTAGCTCGGGTGTTTCTTCGAGGCCTCGAGAGAGCAGGTTGCTCTACCGGTGGCGGAGGTTGCTCCGTTCTTCTTGAGGCAGCGTTTTTGCGAGGTCGTCCACGAGGCCTGCGGGGAGGAACATGAACGTCCCGCGGAGGTGGGGCTTGGTTCTCAGGTGGAGGTTAGGCTGAGCAGCCTGGGCCTCCGCAGCTAACCTGGCCAGCTCCTTGTTCTGCTTTTTGGCCTCAGCCAACTGTTTTCTTAATTGTCAATTTTCGAGTTCCACAATGGGGACATACCGCTCGGGGTTATAATACATGTCCTCATCGTCCCTTGGAGCCGGAGGTCCTCAAGAATCGGAAGACTCACTCCTTTCTTCTGGTTCTGGATTAATCATTGGCTATTTCCCAGTGCATCGCAGATAGTTTTATTCACGAACATTCTGATCATTTGCGGCCATAGCTAATCAGAGATTGTATTGCTTAAGGCTCTCAATGAAAGCACCAAACTATTGACGTCGTTTTTCGTTAACTTAAAATGTAGAGCAATTAAACAATAAGAACTATGGCGCAGATGAATAATATGGTAGAACAACAAGAATTTTACGTGGTTCAGCAATTACCTCTGCCTAGTCCACGAGTCTATTTTATTAAGACTTGGAGTTTTCTGGAAATCCTTCAGGGATAAATTCTCCAAAATTTCTCTCCGTATATCAAAAGATCTGTCCTTTACAAATGTTCATGAACTCTCTATTTATAGAGACTTTTCAGAGTTCATTCCCACATATTTCGGGAAGATACTTCTGCTTATTAATTAAAATAATGATATTAAATACTGTAACTCCTATATACAAGGAAACGTCCCCTGAAGACCAGGGGAAGAATAACATACTTGTTAATATCCCTTTAATGTTAGGATGTTACAACAATAAATATCTTTAAATGCATGGAACACGTTACATCAGACGGCCCATTAAATCTTTCGAGGTCGGCAATCAGCATCATGCCAGTCCAAGTCTATAGATAAGTTACGAACTAGTCGCCTTACTCCAATACCAGCTCGGAGCGGGTAGATACTAGCAAGGCTGTTACATTCCGAGCTTGTACTCCTGTTAAGCTCGGGCTACTTGATCCGAAGACACCCGACAACAGATATGCCCCGATGCTAAGTTCTTTCAAGCTCAGAAAGAACTTCGAGGTTGCCATCTTGATTCGAGGGTTTGACATCTGGGCCACGAACTTGCGTTTTAGATATCTCGAGCCCACACTTGACGAGTCCAACTTTTGAGATCACAATCTCAGGTCTCGAAATCTAGGTGTAACACAATCTTAAATTCAGAACCCAAGAACTCTTAGAATCCAACCCCAAAGCTACATAATCAAATGACCAAAAATATAATTCAAGGCTTACCTCAGTTCCTGGTTGGATTCCTGAGCTACTACTTGGTTAATCTCCAAAACTTCAACTCAATTCTCTGAGTTTCCAGCGAAGTTTTCTTAGTTTATGTGGTTTCCCTTGAGAGAGAGAGAAGAGAGAAAAGGGTCGGTTTTGCCTTGTTCTACTACTTTCTTAGTTTTGTTTAATCTATCCTCAATTGATTAAGTCAATCCTGAGGCTCGGGGTACCAAAAACGTCCCCGAGGGCAAACTGGTAAAATTCCCCAATATTCCCACCTAGGCTTCCTAACCTCAAATATATCTCCAATTATTTATTTCCATAACCCGATAACCCAGATAACCATCTAATACCCGAAATACCCCTTGGCTCGCCCCGAGCCAAGGATTAGGTCCCGTTATGGCTTTCCCGCTAACTAGCTCCCTAGGATCGCCTCAAGTCACATACTGCAAATATATCCACATAAAAATGTGGTCTCCACAATTATAACATATAATCACATTTATGCCCTCAGCGGACTAAATTTACAGATATACCCCTTTAAGCTAAACAGGGCCTACATGCATACTAGTACTCTTAGACATGCATTCCATATACCCATATACTCATACAAGCATGCTTATCACAGAATCACGCATTGAACTATTTAATTCACACATAAACCAATTGTGCCATCCCAGCACACTAATCAAGGCCCTTAAGCCTTATTAGTGATTTTTTGCTCGTTACAACTATCCCCTCCTACTGAGAATTTCGTCCTTGAAATTTACCTGAATAACTCGGGATACTGATCCCGCATCACTGACTCAAGCTCCTAGGTCGCTTCCTCAACCCTGTTGTTTCTCCACAATACTTTAACTAGCGGAATTGTCTTATTCAGTAGAACCTTGTCCTTCCGATCTAAAATTTGAACTGGTCGTTCCTTATAAGACAAATCTATATGCAATTCCAAGTCCTCATACTTTAGCACATGTGTCGAATCTGAGACATACTTCCACAACATAGAAACATGGAATACATCATGAACTCCCGACAACGATGGTGGCAAGGCTAAACTATAAGCCACCTATCCAATCCTTTCTAGAATCTCAAAAGGTCCAACAAATGAGGGCTCAGCTTGCCCTTCATCCCAAATCTTCTCACCCCTCGCAGTGGTGAAACATCCAGAAACACGTGGTCCCCAACCTGGAACTCCACGTCTCTACGCTTAGGGTCAGCATAGCTTTTCTATCTACTCTGCGAAGCAAGCATTCTGGCTCGGATCTTCTCAATAGCTTCATTTGTCTTCTGAACCATGTCTGGCCCCAAATATTTCCTCTCCCCCATCTCATCCCAATGAATGGGCGACCTACACTTCCTCCCATATAACATCTCATAAGGAGCCACTCCAATCGTGGACTGATAACTGTTGTTATATGAAAACTCAATCAATGGGAGATACTTACTCCAAGATCCCTCGAAGTCAATCACACATGCCCTAAGCATGTCCTCCAATACCTGAGTCATCCTCTCGGACTGTCCATCAGTCTGAGGGTGAAAGGTTGTGCTAAACTTTAACTGAGTCCCCATGGCTTTCTGTAGAGCACCCTAGAACTTGGAGGTAAAGATAGGGTCTTGATCAGACACAATAGAAGACAAACTATGTCCCTCACATACAACTCTGCATACTGTTCCACCGTGTAAGTTGACTTCACTGGCAGAAAATGAGCTGACTTGGTGTATCTGTCCACTATCACCCACACCGAGTCATGAAGCCCTACAGTCCTGGGTAAACCTCCCACAAAATCCATAGTAATGTCCTCCCATTTCCACTCAGGAATACCCAAAGGTTGAAGCAACCCTACTGGTCGCTGATTGTAATGCCCCAAATTTCCTAATAAGGTTTATGACCTTAATTAAGAGGCCAGGAGGGCCATAATTGATTTATTATGCTATTTAATGATAATATGCATGTTTAGGTGTATTAAATATGCATGTGAACCCATTTCTGATTAATTGGGTGATTTTCATATTTTGTCCATTTCGGGCATATTTGGCATATATGTGATATGTATGTGGTGCTTTATTATTATTTGGTTATGCTAGGGTTACTCAGCATGAGACGATCCTAGGAGGTAAGCTAGTGGAGTAGTCACAACGGGATTTATTCTTGACTCTGAGTGAGTTAAGGGTTATTTAGCATTACCGGGTTATTGGGTAATGGGAATAAATATTTGGTGATAAATTGGGAGTTAGAAAGATCAGGGGAAATTCTGGAGGTTTTAACTATTTTGTCCCCAGGGACGTTTTCGGGACCCCGAGCGTTAGGATTTGTTTGAGGCTACTTAAGCTTGAAGTAACCTTTTTAGAAATAAAAAGAATGTTCAAAACGTTCTCTCTCCCTCTAAGTTCCATTTTCGTCTCCCGATCGCATTTTCGAAGGAAACTTGAGTTATAGGACACGGATTCAAGCGAGGATCGAGGCATAGCGATCCTAGGGAAGATTAGAAGCTTATTAGCCAGAGGATTTAGTTGGAAAACAACTTAATCAGAGGTAATTCAAGTGTTAAGTTATAAGTTTTTAAAGTTTTTAAGCTTGAATTGGATTTTGTGTTTTGATGAGTTTTTGGATGATTTGAGACTTGGGTTTTAATGGTTTTGGATGAGTAGAATGTTTGGGAACTTTGATTTTTGGATTTGGAGATGTTTGGATAGGATTTTGGAAGGTTTTAAAAGAGGAAAATCGAGGAAAAATGGCTAAGGTGAAAGTTGCTGATGGGCTATTAGGGCCGCGACGCTAGGCTCTGCCTCTGTTTGGAGGCGGGCCGCGGCGCTTTGGAGGTAGGGCCGCTGCGCTTGAGGCCATTTGTGGCCAAAATGGTGTTTTGATTATGGCAACTTAAACCTTAGGCCTCGGGATCATTCCTACTACCTGGTTTAGTGGGATTTGATGTCCCGGAGGCTAGGTCTTGGTCCGGGAATCTTTTATTACTCATTTTATTGAGGTTTTATATTATGGTTGTGACTAGGTTGTCGCTAGGGGCTTGGAATCAGGATCGTTCTTGTGGCTTGTTTATTGGTAACCTGTGCTTGGACCAAAAGTAAGAAAACCTGCACCCCATATGTGACATGCATGGTTATTCTTGATGCATGTTGGATGTTTAAATGTGATGCATGTGATGCACGAGAAACATGTGATTAGGGCATGCCATGAATATTGAATATGAGATTGATCAGAGATTGAGTCTCTATGTTTATGCACGATCCTAATTATGCTAGCAATTGTTAAGTAAGCATGCTGAATGCCCTATATTTGGATATTTGACATATGATATATGTTTGGTAGCATTGCTTGCTTGTGCGTGGCCCTGACTATTCCGGATTGGCGTTGGTCGCGTGTTATTGACCTAAGAGCCAGAAACGGCATAAGCATCATGAATGCAGAGCCGATAAAAGATTAGATCTAATCGATATCAGCATTGAATGACTCAAAGGAGCATTAATGTTGGACCGACCCTAAGGTCGATGAAAATTATAAGCGCTTGACTAGTCTATGACTAGTTACTCAGAGCCAGGGCCAAAAGCCTAGGTGACTGTTTTGTCACATGGCTAAGGGAACGGAATCCCACGTTAGTGACTCTATGGTCACTCGGTAGGTTTATGTTGGTGACTATTTCATCAAATACCTACCTTGTTTAAGCTAGTGAAAGGATCACTTATTTGTAAAGCCCATGTGATCTTATCGCCACATGGCTAATGGGAACGGAACCCACCTTAGTGACTCTTACAACTGTCACTCTTCTATTTAGGTCTAAAAGCCCTGGATGATTATTATGATCATCGATTGATATTTTATACTCAACATTACGTGAACTTATTTGCATGCGTGACTAAGGCTGTTATTTCTAGGCATGCACTTTATGATCTGATGACATGTTATTACTGTTCATGAGCATATTGAGTTTTCTTGCTGGGCTTCAGCTCACGGGTGCTATGTGGTCCAGGTAAAGACAAAAGAAAGCTGGACCATCCTTGAGTTGGAGAGCTTAGGTAACGATGTGTACATATGCGGCTGCTCGATCGCCACAGCTGATGGTTGAAAGAGGAACTAGGGTTAAACCCTATTTTGCCGCTTAGATCAGCTGGTTGTAAATATTTTGTTGTAATAAACCTTTAAATTATATTTTTGGGATCCCAATGTATACAGTAAATGTTCTAATGAAACGTTATATCTTAACCAAAAATTTTAATCCTTAAACCACTAATCATACTTAGTACACAATTATGGCCAAATGACTCGGTTAGCGAGTTTTGGGCGTGGCCTCATAAGCAGCCCCAGAGTTAGGGCGTTACACAATTATGTACTCATTTTAATGAGGTTTTATATTATGGTTGTGACTAGGTTTTCGCTAGGGGCTTGGAATCAGGATCGTTCTTGTGGTTTGTTTATTGGTAACCTGTGCTTGGACCAAAAGTAAGAAAACCTGCACCCCATATGTGACATGCATGGTTATTCTTGATGCATGTTGGATGTTTAAATATGATGCATGTGATGCACGAGAAACATGTGATTAGGGCATGCCATGAATATTGAATATGAGATTGATCAGAGCTTGAGTCTCTATGTTTATGCACGATCCTAATTATGCTAGCAATTGTTAAGTAAGCATGTTGAATGCCCTATATTTGGATATTTGACATATGATATATGCTTGGTAGCATTGCTTACTTGTGCGTGGCCTTGACTATTCAGGATTGGCGTTGTTCGTGTGTTATTGACCTAAGAGCCAGAAACGGCATAAGCATCATGAATGCAGAGCCGATAAAAGATATAACGAGTCATTTGGCCATAATTGTGTACTAAGTTAGGGTGTGGCCTCCACACCGTAACGGTCCCTGGAGTTTAGGGTGTTACACTGATACTCAGCTTTTACCTGCTGACATGTCAAACACCTAGCTACGTACTCCACCACATCCTTCTTCATCCTGGGCCACCAATATAATGTCTGTAGATCCTGATACATCTTCATGGTATTTGGATGAAGCGAGTTTGGCGTAGTGTGAGACTCATCTAGTATCTTTTGTCTGATCCCTTCATCTGATGGAACACAAATCTGCCCCTGATATCAAAGCATACCAACCTCAGAAACATAATAGTCCTTAGCTATTCCCGCTAAGACATTCTGTCTAACTTCCTATAACTGCACATCCACTAATCAACCCTCCTTGATCCACTCTAGTAAGGTTGACTGCAAAGTAACATTGGCCAATCGGCCCACCATCAGCTCTATCCTTGCCCTGGTCATCTCATCTGCCAACTCTCTGGAAATCTGAACAGAACTAAATAACTGGCCCGAGCCCCTCCAGCTCAATGCATCTGCCACTACATTGGCTTTCCCTGGGTGGTAAAGAATATCACAATCATAATCCTTTACCAACTCCAACCAATGCCTCTGCCTCATGTTCAGATCCTTCTGGGTGAAGAAATACTTCAAACTCTTGTGGTCAGTGTATACCTCGTACTTCTCCCCATACAGATAATGTCACCACACCTTCAGTGCGAATACCACTGCCGCTAGTTCCAGATCATGGGTAGGATACCGCTACTCATACTCCTTCAGCTGCTGTGATGCATGAGCTATAACTTTCTCATTATGCATCAACACACAGCCCAAACCCATCCTTGATGCGTCACAGTATACCACAAACTTTCCTTCCTCTGAAGGTAGACTCAGCACAGGTGCAGTAATAAGTCGTCGCTTCAATTCTTGGAAACTATTCTCACACTTCTCTGATCAAACGAACTTCTGATTCTTCTGGGTCAACTCTGTCATTGGTGTAGCAATCTTCGAGAATCCTTCTAAAAATTGCCTGTCATAACTGACTAACCCGAGGAAACTCCGAACCTCCGAACCTCCGAGGATTTCCTTGGCCTCGGCTAATCTCTCACTGCCTCCACCTTGGACGGATCCACCTTAATCCCCTCTGCGCCAACTATATACCCAAGAAAAGTCACCTGTGGCGACCAAAGCTCACACTTCTTAAACTTGGCATATAACCAATGCTCCCTTAACATCTACAAGACCTGTCGAAGATGTTGCTCGTGCTCTGCCTCTGAACTGGAGTATACTAAGATGTCATCGATGAAGACATTGACAAACTGGTCCAAAAAGTCTTTAAACACCCTGTTCATTAAATCCATAAAGGCTCCCAGGGCATTGGTCAAACCAAATGACATGACCAAAAAATCATAATGCTCGTACCGCGTTCGAAAGGCTGCCTTCGGTATGTCCTCATCCTTGATCCTCAGCTCGTGATAACCAGATCGAAGATCAATCTCTGAGAACACTGTCTTTCCCTGCAATTGATCAAACAAGTCATCGATCCTTGGTAGAGGGTACTTATTCTTGATGGTTAACTTGTTCAATTCTCTGTAATCTATACACATCCTCAGAGTCCTATCCTTCTTCTTCACAAACAAAACTGGACCGCCCCATGGAGAGTAGCTAGGCCTGATGAATCCCAAATCCAGAAGTTCCTGTAGCTGTATCTTCCATTCCTTCAACTCTGCTGGTGCCATCCTATATGGTGCTCTCGATACTGGTTATGTCCCTGCACTACAAGAAAAACCCCTTTTCACAACACATGGTTATAAGACTATTGAAAAAGTATTATAAAAGCTAGGTAAAAAAAATAGAACATAAAATGCGCTACAGTGTAAAATTGGCGGGTTAGTGAATTTATTTAGAGGGAAACTAAAAACATATATCTTTATTTTTTTCCTACTTCTTTCTCGTGTTCTCCTCTATCTCACCCAAATCACTCTTCCTCTGATAGCTTCTCTCATTTTTATCATGTTCATTTTCTCTTACATCTAGATTCTAATTAGTGTAGAGCTCAGCAAACGTGGCAGCGACAAAGAAGCAGTAGTTGAGAAGAAAGCTCCAAACCCCAATGGTGAAGAAGACTGTTGGAGTTGTAGGAACCGAGTCTTTTTAGAGACCCATTTGTAAATGCTTCTCTTTTGAAGAAATCTGTGAGGGCACCGATGGTTTCAGCTTAGGTTAGCTTCTTCTTCTTCTTGCCATTTTTGTTCTGTTCTTTTGGATTATAATGGTGTTTTGTGATGTGGGTATCAGATAATTTGGTTGGAAAAGGAGGCTACGTAGAAGTATATAAAGGAGTTTTGAGAAATGGAGACGAAATAGCTGTGAAAAGGCCAACAAGCAGCGGACCGATCACCTTGAGATTCCAAGCTACAACCAGTTTATGGTACACTTATTGGGTTCGCTCTACCAATGCCATACCCAAAGTCTGGAAGTCTGGGGCTGCTTATGAGGCCATGGCTAAACTCATCACTAAATAAATTTAAATCCATATATGGATATTACATGTAGCTACTCAGCTGGAGTTTTGGAGTTCTGATAACTTTTTGGAGGTGGGATTTTGAGTTTTGTTGAAGGGTTTTTCTTCTTTTTGGGGTTATGGATTTCGTGGAGGAGGAAGAAGACATGGGATTTTGATTTAAAACAAAAAATTCAGGGGTGAGAACTGTAAAAAAAATCAGAATCCGGGTTCTTCTTTATGGCCACCTCTCAGGAGAAAGAGAAACCCAATAAGGTCTATCAAGTTTGGAAGGTAAGCAATGTAAGTTTTTCCTTCTCTTTTCTTATCCCTCTCAGGTGGGTTTTCTTTCTTTCTTTTATTTATTTATTTGTTTGGTTTCCTATAACTTGTCTTTACAAGTGATTTGATTGGTTATGAGCTCCAATTTTTTTTTTTTGGATTTTTGTTTTTTGGTTTGGAAAGTGGTTGTTGTTCTGGTTGTTTTTTGTAACCTTTGATTATGTTTATATGATCAGCTTTAGTGGAAAAACTGCTGAAAAGTACTCTGAATAATGCAGCTGTTTAGTTAGCCTTACTAATTTGATTAAAGCAAAAAACATAGGTGGATTATTATTATTGCATAGTTTGTGGTTTCTCATACTTGGTTTATTCTGGAGTTCAGGAAAGGAACAGACTTTTTGGTCATCATTTTGCTATACTACAGTTCTTAATGATCTGATCTTCTGTGAGATTGAGTTATTTTTATATGTATACATCAATGGAGGAGAGAAACAAAATACAATTTTAATTTTCATGATTTCGACCTGAATATAGAGAAATCTTAGATAGTTTTACATTGCTTGTTGAGTGGATTACCTTGTACTCAGTACTGTTCTTGGCATGATGGCCAATATAGTCAAATAATAGTGATTGAGGATAGAACAAATTTTACATTTTTAAAATTATTGAATCCAAAATTTGACAAAATTAATTATTTTCATAGGTGGTAAGATCCAATTATGTAAGTAATTAATGCATAGTAAATGTCCCTTATTGACGTAATCACTCATCGTAATTGTTCATGGGTTAAAACTAAGATTGAAACACTCGGGGTATCTGCAAAAGGGATCGGGGACTCTAATGATCAAGTTCGTGACGATTCTCTCTACAATTCAACAAAGTATTAATGTAAAAATGAATCAAAGGTTCACATGTTATACTTCTACTATTTATAGGAAAAATCTAACTAACTAACTATGAAGAGAAAAACTTAAACAGTTAAACTGTTGGTCCACATCATCAGTATGATAAGCTAGTTATTTCTCTTCTTAGTTGGACGTTTTACGTTTGATGAGAACCAGTTTCTACTTCTGCCACAGTGCAAATATGGAACCTTAGTAGTTCAGAATTTTTGTTGTTTCTTAGTATTGATGAAACGATGCGTTTTGTTCCTTCTTCATTAAACAAAAAATGCTTAGAAAGGAATCTTTGATGACCCAAATTTTTGGGTCTTACAAAAATCATCACAATTAATTAAGTTCTTAGTCATTTTTAGAGTTCGTTTTTCTTTGTTACATATAGTTGGCCATTGGTTTGAGTTGCTATCTTTGTGAATTTTATCAAGCATAAAGTTAATTGAGAATGGGTATGGAGCTAACATTGACATGATAGTTATTTTCCTACTTTCATTAATACAGCTTTCTTTGTTCTTGCCAGAAATTTTTCTGTGGTGGGCGATTCATTTTTGGCCCCGATGCAGCGCCCGTGCTTCTATCTATATTTCTTATAGCTGGGCCTGCAATTGCCTTTTGTGTAAAGGTTTTTTATGAAATAGATCACATGAGGTACTGCTATAAAAGTAACTGGAATCTCGTATTGGTCGTTGGCGCAATTCTTACTCTTTTGGTAAGTATTTTATTTCTTCTTTCTAGCATTGATATCTTCTAAGAGGAAAGATTTCTGGGCAAGTATAATGTTTTTTTTAATATATTTCTTTTCAATCACACTCTACATCTTGTGATTATACTTTGCCACTATGGCAATCTTTTTCCTAGGCTGTTTTCCAATTTCTTTTACCATTTGAAAAATTCTTTCAGTTATTTGTTCCACAATTCTTCTCACGTATAACTGAGTTAAAAAAATCATTTGATCAACTTTATAGAAAGTATCACTATAAATTTGAAATCTGTTAGCTATAGTATAGAAAAATTACTTTCTATAATTAATAGTATAGTAATGTAATTTGTAATATAAATTAAATGTTTTCTATTAAAAAATATTATCACTTTAAGCATATTTCTTTTGGCACAATAGGTCCAGTTTCGATCTTGAACTAACTCACTCTACTTAATAGGGTGAAGTCTATTTGGTAATTTTTTTAATAGCCAGTAGTATCTTAAGTTTACATGGACAAATAATAGTCTATAATAGGACTTAATTGCTAGGATCTTAAGTTTACCTTTTTCGGAGTTGTATATTGGATTGGAGTACTAGGAATTTTTAAAAGCGTTATGACATAGGTAAGGCAAGTTTAGCTTTTGAAAATTGACTCAATGATAAGAGTGGGCAGTGTAATTTCCTCTTAATTATGATTCATTTTCTTCTGAATGTAATAAACTTGGGATAAGTTTCTGTAATAAGTTGCTTTATGTGTGTCTTTTTCTTTGAATGAACCTAATTGTGAGAGAGTACATGGAGCTCTTTGTGTTTGTTTATATTGTTTACTTTGACATAATTTAACAAATGGGCAAATCTGCAGGACTTGACATTTCTCTTCCTAACATCTAGTAGAGATCTAGGTATTGTTCCTAGAAATACAAGGCCTCTTGAACCAGATGAAGCTGATGTTCCTACACCGTCCATGGAGTGGGTTAATGGAAGGACTCCACATTTGAAACTACCTCGAACAAAAGATGTTCTTGTGAATGGTCACACAATAAAAGTGAAGTACTGCGACACTTGTTTGCTGTATCGCCCTCCCCGTGCTTCTCATTGTTCCATTTGCAACAACTGTGTTATGAGATTTGATCATCATTGTCCCTGGGTCGGTCAATGCATTGGAATAGTAAGTTATTGTACCTGTTTTCTCCTCCTTCCACACACGCACCAATTTGAATTTAGGTTATGTTCTGTTCAATATTTGTTCTCCTAATATCTAGTCCAAAGATTAACCTTAAATATTATGAATTATCAACTTCCCTCAAAAATCATCCTTGGAAAATGTCAATGGAATAAGAATATTTTCAAATCAAAGTTGGGCAGATTATGAAATAGACAGAAAGGGCAATACTGTTATTCTTGTTATTCTTTCTGGTTGACACTTATTGGTGTTTTAATTAGCCAAAGTATTTTGTGAAATAGTGGCTTTGTGTCTTTTGTAATATCAGTGAGCACACTTCTCGTCTTCATTTTCATGTCACCTGCCAGTATTCATGTACATTAGAAGAACTTGTAGAGTTGTTACAAATTATTAGAATATTATAATCAATGTTTGTTTTTTTGTTCAATTATTATCGGAATTTACTCTGTTATGGTGTATTGATTCTTTTGTCATGAATTGATTATGGTGCAACGTAACTATCGGTTCTTCTTCGCATTCATTTCAACTTCAACGATCCTCTGCATTTATGTGTTCACATTTTCTTGGATTCACATAATTAGGAGACAGGACAAATTCTTGGAAGCTATGAAGGTTGATTATCTATCAGATTTTCTAATAGCATACTGCTTTATAGCTGTCTGGTTCATTGGTGGTCTTACAGCTTTCCATCTCTACCTCATATGTACAAACCAAACTACTTATGAGAACTTTCGATATTGATATGACAAGAAGGAGAACCCATATAACAAGGGAGAAAGAATCCTCTGGTGGGAATTTGAGAATAGATGGTGAAGATGGAGATGATGTGCAAGTGCAACATTCTCCTGCAAGAGAAAGAGTATGAGACTCTCTTGATAGTGCCATGGTTATTGATGGAGCATTGGAGAGAAACGATAATAGAAGTCACTCTCATCGAACAGTGGTTACTCATAATCAAGCTTAGAGGTATTTATTTTTGCCTTTTCTTTTAAAGGTGATTCTACATTTCATAACTCGTATGGTATGAACGATCAATTTTATTTTCCTTTTGCAACAAACAGGTTCTGCTATATATAGCAGTGTTTGGTGTCGAAAGAAATAATCCATAGCTATCTAGTATCAGGGATATATACCAAACTATTAAACCATTTGAGTGTTGTTCCAATAAGGGAGCATCATGAACACTTGAACAAACTTCTCATTTAGACACTACTACTGTTATGTCCTCTTCATAAATAAGGTAATCATTCCAATGTTGTAAATCTTCCATAAATAAGGTAATCAAGATCCTTATAAGGTTTACTCATGCATAGCAAACCATTGATTTGATATCCGAATAATCACCCTAGGGGATCAATAGTACATGCTAAGGCAGTTTTCCAAAAAAATATAACTCTAGATATAATTAAGATTTAGTTTTGTACGTATATGTGAGCAATTTTAAGAGTATTTTTTTTACAATTAAAATGAGAGATGAATAAAATATATTATTGTTATTATCTTGGCATTTAATATACATCATAATTTTTTTTTCCTTGATAGGCCAGGCTGAATTGAATTTATAGAAAGCATCATTGCATTCGAAAACTGTTATCACAAAAGTTTTTTTTTTTATTTTTCTTTTTAAGAACAAGCAAAGGGCAAGAAAATTTATTGGCTATATTTATTTGAACCTTTCAACTTTCTTTTATTTATGTTTAATTACTTTCAAGCTTCACCATTGCTCATATCAAATATATTTTTGTAACGCCCCAACTCCTGGGACCGTTACGGTGTGCCTTGTAAACAGTGTTAAATTCGCTAGTCGAGTCATTTGGCCAAAATCGTGAACTAAGTATGATTAGCGGTTTAGGGATTAAAACTTTGGCTAGGATGTAACGTTTCACTAGAACGTTTAATATATACATTGGGATCCCGAAAATATAAATTTCAGAGTTTATTACAGAAAATATTTACAACAGACCGTTCTAAGCGGCAAAACAGGGTTCAACCCTAGTTCCACTTTAAACCTCGGTCGCGGCGGTCGAGCAGCTGCATATGTACACATCATCACCTAAGCTCTTCAACTCAAGGATGGTCCAGCTTCCTCTTGCCTTTACCTGCACCACATAGCACCCGTGAGCCGAAGCCCAGCAAGAAAACACAACACTATACATAAGCATTATCAAATGATTATCATTATAATCACATGGAGCATAAAGCTTCCAAACCAATGAGTGAACATCGCGTGATCCAAGAGGGAGAGTGGCTGCTAGGTAAGCCATTAGCCACCAAGCACTTATTTCATTCATCGACCCTCGAGGTCGGTTTGGCATTAATGCTCTTTGAGTCATTCAATGCTGATGGTAGATTAGATCTAATCTCCGTTGGCTTGCGTGAACCACGCTAAGACCGTTCTGACTAATAAGTCAGCGCTATGTGACCAGTGTCCAGTATCACTGCCGAACTTGACTAATAAGTCACAGCTTCACAGCTGATACTAACACCTTTGCCAATTCTGACTGGCGAGTCAGGGCAACGTGACCAGTGCCTAGTACCACTGCCGAACCTGACTAGTGAGTCACAGCTTCACAGTTGATACTAGCCCCTTTGCCAAATCTGACTAATTAGTCAGTACCATGCACAAGTAAGCAATGCTATCAATATGTATCATATGCCAGTTATCCAAGAATAGGGCATTCGGCATGCTTACTAAACAGTTTCTAGCATAATCATGATCATGCACAAACTCAGAGACTCAAGCTCTAGCCAATCTCATATTCATCATTCATGGCATGCCCTAACACATGTTTCTCGTGCATCACATGCATCACACTTAATCATCCAGCATGCCTCAATAATAATCATATGCAAATGGGCAAGATTGCCAAGCATTCATTATGCTATCAATGTTTACATTTAAACATCCAACATGCATCAAGAACAGCCATGCATGCCATATTCAATAACCAACCAACATGCATCATAATAGCCATGCATGTCATGCTCAATAATCAACCAACATGCATCCATAATAGCCATGCATGTCACATATACACAGGGTGCAGTTTTCTTACCTTGGGTTCGAGCGAGAATTAATAAAAGAAACGACCTTTGAGAACGATCATCTTTTAGTCCTTTAGCGGTCACCTAGTCATAACCAAACATAAGGTAACATCAATAAAAATGATCAACTTAAGTTCCCAAATCAAAATCTAGCCTCCGGGACATTAATCCCCACTTAACTGGGTGCTAGGTTCAACCCCGAGGCCTATGGCTTGAATCCCCAAGCTAAAATCCCCATTCTGGCAAAAATGACCTTAAGGGCCGCAGCCCTCCTTGGCCATGCCGCGGCCCGCCCCTCAGACAGAGGCGCCCAAACCCAGCTTACTCCAAGGGCCGCGGCTCTCCCTGGCCATGCCGCGGCGCAACCCCCAGTTCAGCCAAAATGACAACTCGTACACCAGATTTCTCCCCTGCATTTTCCCTTAGAACCATCCCCTCAAACTTTTCTCAAATCACCTCCAAACACACAATTAAACCCCTAAACATCACCCATAATTTCCCCTCATCAAAACCCAACCTAAGCTTCAATTAAAACCTCCTCAAATCCATACCTCCATCAAGAAACCAAAAGCTGAAAACTAGAATTTAAAAACAAGCACACCAGTAAATTCACAACTGGAACTCACCTCAAACACAGTTTTGAATCCCCTTTAATGATTGAAACAAGTCCCCTAGCTGCCACCTTTGATTTCCTAGCTCAAAACCTCATGATGGCCTCAAGAACACCAAAGAAGGATGAAGGGAAGGTAGTGTACGGGAAGGAAAGAGGATAACCTCTGTTTTTGTTCTGTCCTTCTACAACCCTCCTATGTTGTATATATCCAAAACCCAAAATGACCAAAATACCCTTAAGCCAACAAAAGCCTCTAAACCATTTCAAGGGTAAAATTGGTACTTTCCGCCTATCCCGTTAATCATAATTAACGCTTCCCAATTCCCACTAATCTCCATATTCTCAAATACCAATAAATCACATCCCATTACCCTTTAATTCCCGGTAATGCTCTAATCATTAAGTTCACCCCGAGACTCACCCCGAGCCCCGAACTTAAACCCGTTATGACTAGACCGAACACTTACATCTCATGATTGTCTCATGTCGAAAAGCTCGAACCAATCCACCCTATAATGTGGTTATATTAATTAATCTCAACTATGCACCCAAAATATACAATTACGCCCACAGTGGCCAAATTACCAAAATGCCCCTGCATTTAGAATATGAGCCCATATGCATGCATTCACCATCATATAATAATATAATTCACATAAACATGCATATAATCATTAAATATCATAATAAATCAATTATGGCCCTCTCGGCCTCCTGATCAAGGTCCTAAACCTTATTAGGAAATTTGGGGCATTACAATTTTATTGGGAATGTAGTCAGCTACTATAGTACCCAATGAACAATATTGAAAAACGAAAAGTCGTGTGCATATAATTAATATGTATTAGCCGCTTCGTTATCCAATCAAAATTTCATATAGTGATTATATATATATACATATAACTCATAAGTTCCGAGCTCACCAAAAAATAAAAAAACACAGCAATGGCAAGTACTGGTTCAAAAGTTATCACACTCAAGCTTCTGATCGATTCTAAGTGAAAAAGGATCCTATTTGCTGAAGCAGGAAAGGACTTCATAGATTTCCTCTTCTCTCTTCTATCCATGCCAGTTGGTACTGTAATAAGGCTTATGTCCACCAAGGTCATGGTGGGTACCTTAGGCAAACTCTACCAAAGCTTAGAAAATCTAAGCGAAACTTACATGCGGTCTAATGTGAACAAGGATACCCTTCTCAAACCCCAGTCTTTTGTCCAAGGTGGCTCTGCGACTCTTTTTGCCTTGACCGATAATGACACCTTGAGGTGCATACACGGATCCTTGTATTGCTATATGAATTGAGGGCAACTTAATTTGCTTATTGGTATAGCACTTTACAGCATCTTTTTCTTAGTTATAAATCTGATTTTTTAAACATACTGCTGCTTGAAGTATATTTTAAGGAATATTTTATTCATTATTGCAGCAGTTTCTCTGGCTCCTTTCCTTGTTGCACTTGTTCATAGTTGTTATGAATGAATGGTTTAAAATATTTATTATACTTACAACTGCATGACAAGACACTGCAGTAGTCTATTACTCTAATATTAGAAAGTAATTAGTTGGTGTAAAGCTTTTACTGCATCCTAGAATTTTAAACACCAGATGATTTATCTGCTAATTTCTGTCCTTGTAGGGAAGGTTCTTGAGCTTTATTTTGAGATGTTGTCCATATGTATAATAACTAAGGAAAAATTGAATGTTTTGTCAATCAAGTGTTATACTTTTAAAGGGTCGATGTTTGCATTAAGCTATCATCTATGGTGTACATGAATTTATTGGTTAAATATAAATTCTTTTGTTAGCTTGTCAGAAATTCAGAATGCATGTGGCATAATGGATGTTCCTATAGAAATGCTTAGCGCAATTGATCCAAAGAATAAAGAGGTACTTATTTGACCAGAATTTTTTTTAGATTTGCTTTGTTAAATTTCCTTTTCAAACAGATCTTTTTTTTCCTTTCAGAATGTTGTAGTTGTTGCCTAAAGTTCTGTTCAATTTAATCTACCTAATTAAGAGAAGTGTCTGTTATAGTTAGGAGTAATTTATAATTCTCTAGCTTGTAATTCAGTGTTGGCAATTTGTCAAACAAATTTTCGTGCAAACTGGAAATATATTTAATAATTTAATATTATTTTTTGCAATCTTTTGTTTCTTATGATTTACAGGGCCTTAGACAAGAGGTTATTGCTGATTTGGTGGAACAGTACCGAACATATAAGCAGAGAGTGGTACACCTTGTTAACTCCACCTTGGAAGGCTTCAAACTTCTTTGCTCCATAGGTATGTTGCATGATTATATCATTATAGCAGCTTGTGCATATTTTACAATTTTCTTGCATAGCACCTGTTTGATGAAAGTCCCAAGTTTTATCATATAATCTTAATATTAGACTCCAAAATCTAAAGGTTTGAGACATGTTTAAGCTCCTTTAGAAGAGTTCCAAGTTTTGTGTGATGATCTTAATGCTATATTTGAGACAAGTTTATGCATCTTTTAAAGTGTCAATCGAAATATTATATATTAATTATATATAATTAAGGTCACCTCTCCACTAGGCAAAGACATTTATACAAGCATTACTTGAATATAAACTATGTAATTAACCACCATCATTTGTGTGGGGTCCAATGTTGTGGAAACTAATATTCTAACAAGTTTGCCCATATTTTTCTTTTTTTTTTTTTTCTGTTTACAATGTTTCATCCAAATTACTTAAAGTTATTTTTGTATCATTTAATTTACAAGAAACAGTTACAATAGGTTCTGGCTTTGTATTTAATTTCCTTTAGTCCTTAATGCATGCTTTTTTAAAGATATATTGATTAATTTCTTGTTCGATCTGTAATAAAGGCAAAAGCTTTTGTCGAAAGTGTTTGCATGGTTTTCTTTTTCTGTATATGTTTAGTTGTTAAATATTTATTTTATTCTTTTGAATGTAATATAATATATAGCAGTGTCTTTATCTGATGAGATATTTTATTTTTTGGGAGTACATCAAATAAGTGTGGTAACTTAATATGACAAAAGTATGTGTGGACCTCTCTCCTGTTTTTTATTTCTAATTGTCTCAACATGTTAAGAACTTTTTATTTCTAGTGGAGAAACTTTTTATTACTTTTTTAGTTTTTTGTTCTCTTTTGTTTTGGTGATCATTATTCTTTTAGTTCATACCATTGTGCTCTGTGTAATTCTTTGATGACAATTATTTCTTTATCAATCTAGGCAGTTGACAGATTGGAACGGTTGGTTTTGGAGTAAGAAAAGCAATATCTATTTGGATTAAGATAACAACTTTCAAATGCACATGACACATGGGCAACGTTTCTTCATATTGGTTCTTCTTACGGAATATAGGGTGATAAATTAGTTAGTTTTGATAGATTTTCATTTGATTTCATTGATGTGGCTCTTACTTTTCATGCAGTCTTCTTATGGTTTCGTTGACTACTTCGATTGCAGATTAACTGCTTTTGCTATTATAACTCAGGCATCTGTAAGTACTTGGTCCTTATGTGAAGAGGAGGGTAGAGGTAAAGAAAGACGAAAGGCTCTCTTGGAGAAGGAAGAATGTAAATGGAAGGAGATAGAAGCTTCACTCATATCATATATTCCTAATGCTGGAAGCAGGGAAGCAGTAGCCATGGCGGCTGTTGTTCGTGCAGTAGGAGGTGATTCTGTTCTTGATGTTTCTAGCATTGCTCGCAGGATATGTTCAACTCAGTTAGCTCGTTGAGCCCTTCAGGTTTGTTTATTATTATCACATATAAAAGTGTTTAAGCTGTGTAAGACACTTGAGACTCTGTAATTAGTAAGTTATACATCAGCCTCTCTAGCATGTTATTGCTTAAATTTTCATGTTTTAAATCAAACAAGGTGTGGTTGCATTAAAGCTCATTATTTCTTTCTCAAATCCACATACTGTCCAATGGGGTTTGAATCTTAATTATCCATCTCAATACTGACTTGAACAAATAAGCTCCAACATTTTTTTTGGCCCTAAGAGCATGATAATCTCCACTTTTACCTTTGTTTTTAAGTTGCTGAAATATTGTTAAGAAAAATTCCAGGTGTGTGCTTTTGTTCTTACTTGGACTATGTGACAATTGGAAGATGTTTCGGATAGAAAAGCAAAGGTTTGAATTCAGTTTTCTTATGCTATTTTTTTGGCATGCATGTTAACTATCTTTTGGTTGAGACAATTTATTCTTTAAAAACAAAATTTGAGCAGAAACATTATGTTATTTTAACCATTGCAATTATACCAACTTAATTTACACTTTTAAGCAACAGACTTCCAGCTCAGATGCACCAAGAAATCACACCAAACATTAAAAAGAAAGAAAGAAAATACAACTTAAAGTTGCTTCAAATTTTACGATAAATATATAATTGAAAAAGTCTTTGACTATAGTATTAATCCTTCTAAATTTGTAGGAAATATAGGTTCAGATATAGTTAGTAGATTAGTGTGGTTAATTTCCTGTTAATCACTTCTTGGCTTCCAGCTCCTTTTTCCCTCTCTTTGTATCTTTGTACTATTTAGCTATAAATAATAAAGTCCCATATCTCTGGTACATTTACAGAGATCATTTTATCCAATTCATTTTCTATTAAGTACTCTTATGTGTGTGTGATGGCAGCGATCACACAGGGGGGCCTATTTGGAAGTATGAAATGTTATTATTTAATCACAAAGGAATGTTGATGATACCATGTAGTACAGTGTGATGGTGCTCCTTCCTATGATGATACCATGTAGTACAGTGTGATGGTGCTCCTTCCTATGATGATACCATCTAGATAATAACCACCATTGATTACTAAGGCATGCCAAAGGCTTTCGTCATATTTTTTTGGCCTTTGTAATTTTCAGAGATTACCCCCAAAACAGAAGCTTCTGTTCTCCTTTTTTTTTACCCTAACAGAGGTGAAAATCAATTTAGCAGAGGTGAAAATCAATTTATTTTTATAGAAGCTAGAAGCTTCTATCTAGAATCCATTCTTTTTTGTTTTTCCTCTTCAAGTGTATGGTTGCTTAGTACTTTGTTTCTAATACTAAGAGTCTAAGACCTCTACTTTTTGTCTTCAATACACTCCTGCAATAGATATTTGGAGCATAGGATGTCTTTGCTGAAATGCTTACAGGAAAACCACTCTACACCAAAAAGGGCATAGGACAACACTAAAGCAAGGCCCTAGGTAGGCTTGTTTTGGGTTGGTTGGGGAGGCTTGCATTTCCTCCATCTGGAACCCTTATGGTGCTTCAAGCAAGGCCTTTCTTTTGCTGTGAGTATGTTATGTTATTTATGTCAATATTTTCTGTTTTGTCTATGTTGCAGCTGGAAGACAGTACCCTTAATTTGATATTGGATATTCTTTGCAAACCACTCTAATTAGAGTGGTTTATAAATTCTTTTGTAACTCAAATCTCCCAAACTTTTAACATGTTGTCTCAGTAATTAAGCACCTGAACCAGAGATGTCTTTAGGGTGAAATTGAGGCCCCTTTAACCTGAAAATGTTAATGTTTGTTTACTGTAATATGTATCTATTCACTGTGTGATAGCAATATTTTTAATTTTGAAGTATGTTCACCTGGTATTGCTTGCTTAGGTCTTCTATTGTATACAGTTTTATTATTTGATTCATATTTTTTAATTTTTTTAAGCATATACCTTACCTTTTATCTGCTATTATAGGAGAAAAATGTCTCTTTCTCCATCAATTGGAGGAGAAAATGATACTTAATTTTGAAGGCTTTGTGTTGGGCAGCTGTAAAATATTTTGTGCTGAAAGTAGTAACTTTTCAATATGTTGTATATTTAAGACTACTTGAATACTTAAAGAACATTTTGTTGTTGATGACAGTGTTGAATGTTTTAAACTAATTTGTGGATTGTTAATACAATGTTGAATGTTTTTACTTTTTGTTATTTGAAAATCAAGTTCATTTGATGATGCTAGTATATATTAGAAAGCTAATTTTAATTATATAAAAAAATTAAAATATAATAGAATAAATTAGTGTTATATAAATGAATATATAATGAGAATTTAAACTTATCTAAATATTAAAATAATATGAAAATTGTGTTATAATATCTATTACAATAACACTTTTTATGTAAAGAATTTTGTTATGAAAATTTCATTATATAACACAAAAAATGTGTTATACTAAAGTGTAGTATAACACAAAAAATGTGTTATACTAAATTGTAGTATAACACAAATTTATAAGTATTGAAATGTGTTATATAATCGACTATAAATAATATAATTAAACACTTATCTATTTATTAAAATAACACAGAAAGTGTGTTATCGTTGACAGTATAATAACACATCTGTATAAGAATGATAAAGTGTTATGTAAAGTACCCTGACCTACAATAACATAGTCGGTCTTAACACATAAAAAAGTGTTATGGTATGTTTTGAAAACACATTTTTGGTGTTATTAAAAGCATTTTTTCTTGTAGTGCTGGTGTTAACTCAATAACAAACTGAATCTCCCTGTGCGGCGGCAATCCTGGTAGATCCTCAGGAAATACATCCAAGAACTCACAAACCAATCTAGTCTCTCCCGGCCCTGCTGGCAAAACCCTGGTAGTGTCCACCACACTAGCCAGAAAACCTATACATCCTCCCTGTAACAAGTATATAGCTCTCAGTGCTGATATCGTGGGTACGCAGGGTCCACATACCGCACCCACGAAAATGAAAGGATCCTCGCCCTCAGGCTCAAAAGCCACCATCTTCTTCCTGCAGTCAATAGTAGCCCCATACCTGACTAGCCAATCCATCCCTAAAATCATGTCAAAATCCTCCATGTCTAGCTCAATCAAGTCTACTGAAAGCTCCCTACTATCAACCATCACTGGTAGTGCTCTAATCCACCTCCTAGAAACTACCAGTTCCCTAGTAGGCAATAAAGTCCCAAACTCTGCAGTATGATACTCACTAGGTCTACACAATCTATAAATCACCTTACTAGAAACAAATGAATGTGTAGCACCAGAGTCAATCAATACAGTAAAAGGAGAGCCAACGCTAGAAAGCTGACCTGTCAACACCGAGGGACTAGCCTCAGCCTCTGCTTGTGTCAAAGTGACACTGGAGCTGGAGTCAAGCTGTCCACCTTTCCTGCTTCCCCTTTCTTCACTGTTGGGAAATCCTTCTTGAGGTGCCCCACTACTCCACACACATAGCAGGCCTTTGCCCGACACTCATCCTGATGGCGTCTTCTGCACCTCGGGCACTCCAGATAACTCCTTCATGCCTCACTGCCTCCCTGACGGCCACCCTGAGCACTCCGACCCCTTCGATCAGGACCCACAGCGGTTAAAGTGTCAGGGGTCTTTCTCTTAATATCACTGGGGCCTCTGCCCCTACCAAACCCAAAATAAGGAGGCACCACTCTGCGACCCTCTCGCCTCGCAACACCTTCCTTCCAAATCTTGTTCTCCGCTTCCTCAGCGGTAAGAGCCTTCTCAACAGTTTAGGCATAAGTTGCCCCCCCAGGTACTGTTGTAATCCTCACATCCCGGGCTATCATAGCATTAAGCCCTCTAATAAATCAGTCTTGCCTAGCTGCATCTACAAGCACAAGATCTGGTACAAATTTTGCAAGTCTATCGAACTTTAGGGCATACTCAGTAACTGTCATGTTGCCCTGCACCAACCCCACAAACTTGTTAACCTTTGCTGCCCTGATGGCAACATTGTAGTACTTCTGGCTGAACAAATCCTTGAATCCATCCCAACTCAAATTAGTGACGTCCCTGGTCTGTGATGCCACTTCCCACCAGATGCGGGCATCCTCTCTCAGCATATATGTGGCACAGGCCACTCTTTCATAACCTTGTATCCTCATGAAGTCCAAGATAGTAGTAATCATAGTCATCCACTATTCGGTCTTTAGTGGATCAAGTCCTCCCTCAAAAGTTGGGGGCTGCTACTTCCGGAACTACTCATAAAATGGCTCCCACCTGTTTCTAACTTCCACTGGCTAAGCAACAGGTGCCACTACAGGTGGCACAATAGGTGCAACAGTCCCTGATGGAACCTGCTGGCGTAGAAGATGAATCTGTTCATCTTGGCTCTGAAGCCACGCTTGCATCTCTGCCATAATCTGCTGCCAGTTCTCAGGAGCTGGCAGAGGAATCTGGCCCTGGTCATCACCTCAAGTCCCAGACCTAGTACCGGCTAGTCGCATAGATTTCCTTGGACACATAGCTATCCAAGTTAATATGCAATCAACGACTTGACAATCAGACCATGATGATAGGGTAAAAGCTTTTCCAAAATCCACCAATGGAACATAATCAATCACAAGCAATCAAGATATAGGCATTTATCCACATGCACTAGCGTTTCTAATAAGCATGCCCCAAATCACCACTCAACAGTTAAGATATAGACATCCATCCATACATTCACCCATATATACGCAATATGCAGTTAATCATTCAGATATTCATTTACATGCATAGCAATGCTAATAACGACGCCTCAATATTGTCACACAGCAATCCAAGCTCTATCAGTATCTCATGCTTCCTATTAATCCTACAGATAACAACAATCATAATTCTTTCCAAGCATACAAGCACATATACACATTTACCAAACCCTAAATCGAGCTTGTCTCTAGCAGTGAATGTACATGTCCAGCCGGTCTTCAGGAACCCTTAAACCTAGGACGCTCTGATACCAAGTTGTAATGCCCTAGGTAGCCAAGACCATTACACTGTGTATTTATAAAGGTGCATGACTTTCTAATCAAGTCATTTAGATGAAAACATGTCACTAACACCATTAATGAACTAGGGTTAAAAAAATTTGGTCATAAAAGATACATTTCATATAATTAAACATTTTGCACAAGGGATCCCAAAAGAAATAACGTTTGAAAGTCAGTTTACAAAATTTCAAGGTATAAACAACCACTAGCCACTCTAAGGGCAAAATAGACATTTATGGTCCTCCTGTTCTTGTCCCTCCCTTAACCGTGGCGGCCGAGTAGCTAGTCATGTACATTCTCCCTTCAGAGCTCTCTGAATCAGGGCTAACCAAGCTTACCCTTGCCTTTACGTGCATCATGTAGCACCCGTGAGCCAAGGTCCAGCAAGAAACATAACATCATAGCACAAACATTGATAATAATCATATAAGTCTTAAAGCATGTTCATACACTTTGTTATATTATTTTATAATATCATGTAATATTATATTACATTATAATATAATGTTTTAGATTAAATAAATGTGACAAAGAGTGTCACATATTGTAACATATAATAGAGACTTACAATATTTAGATATATGCAAATATTATAACATATTTGGTGTTACAAATTTGTAACTTCCAAATATTACCCTTTATTGTGTAAATTTGGTGTTACACAATATTGAGATGAATTTCATAAAGCCATTTGAGAAATGGTTGTTAGAGATATGATTTTAATCCCAATAATATGTTTTGAGGGTTACAAAATCATTTGGGAGGGTTTGGAACCGTTTGGAAAAACAGCACAAAATTTTGTGCTAAAAATGGTCAGTGGCTGCAGTCACTGAATGTTGGTGGCCACGGCCAGTGGGACAGAGAGTAGTGGCCGTGGCCACTAATGTCTCTGGCCGCGGCCACAGGCCAAAACTGACCATTTTTTCAGTTTTTTCAATCTTTGTTGAACAGCTCAAAAAACCCAAATAACTCCCAAATCTCATTTTTAATTCCATATTAATACAATTAAACATTGGTAACAGCCATGGGGGTTGGTGGAATTTGAAATTCAAAGGGTGTCTCTAAACTCTATAAATAGGAGCCAATAACTCACTTGAAAGACACAACTTTTCTATCCACTAGAGCACTTGGCTAGAAACACCTTGAGGCTTGATAATTCCATAAAGCATTTCCAATATCTAAGAGAGATCCCTTAGTGCTTGAGTTAGGGGGAAATAAGCTTTTGGACAAAGGTTTTAAACCTTGTTCAAGTTGGTGATCCCCAACCCTCTTCACTTAGGTTGTGTACGTGAGAGTTTATTTGAATTTATGTTCTTCATTTTATTCTATTGTTTTTCTTCTTATTCTCTTGTTCTATTTACTTGTATATTTTGTTTAAGAGTTGTAATCTTTTCTTTTGTTTCAAACACCTTTATTTTACTTGTAATCTTTTGCTTAGAGTTGTATTCTCACTATTCTCTTCTTCTTCTTCATCTTCTTCCTTTTCTTTGTTTATTTGTAATTTTCATTTATAGAGTTGTAACTTTATTTAATCAATCAATACTTATTTGTAATATTATTGCATAGAGTTGTAATATTCTTACCTATTTCCATTGAGGCAATCTAATTTTTCCTAACATTCAAAAGCTTACCCTTGTTTGTTTCAATGGAAGGTGAGACCATCAAAATCATGAATCAAGACCTAGTGAGGTTGGATAGGTTTGATGGGTCCAATTTCACTAGGTGGCAAGACAAGGTGAGATTCCTTTTGACCAGTCTCAAAATCGCCTACATTCTAGAATCCACTCTAGAACCTCTCCCAACGCCATCCGACAAGGACACCCCTAAGGAGGTGGAGAAAATAAGGAAGAGGGAGGAGGACAATCTCCTTTTTAGGGGTCTTATCCTCAATGCCCTTTCCGATAGGCTCTATGACCTCTACACCGAGACCAAATCGGCCAAGGAGATATGGGATGCACTTGAGAAAAAGTTCAAGGCGGAAGAGGAACGTACCAAAAAGTTTTTGATATCTCAATACTTTGATTTCAAATTTTTTGGTGATAAGCCTATTCTTCCTCAAATTCATGAATTGCAAATAATTGTTAACAAATTGAAAGTGTTAAAGATTGAGCTTCCCGAGGCCTTTCAAGTTGGTGCTATAGTGGCTAAATTACCACCAACTTAGAAGAGCTATAGGAAAAGAATCCTTCATAAAAATGAGGATTATTCTTTGGAGGAAATCCAAAAACATATTCGAATCGAGGAGGAATCGATATGTAGAGATAAACTTGTGGAGGGTTCTAAGGGATAGACTTCCAAAGCAAATGCGGTGTCACAACCAAAATATCCCAAAAACAAAGGGAAAAAGGGTAATGAGAAACCTTTGGGTCCTAAAACCAACCCAAACAAGTTTAAGGGCGAGCAAGGTCCTTGCTTTGTGTGTCGAAAAAAGGGTCACTATGCTAGAGAGTGTAGGCATAGAAAAGACCAACAAGGACCTAAGGTGAACGCAACTCAAGAGGAAAACATAGTTGCTACCCATAGTAAGGTGAATGTGGTCCAAGGCAAGGTGAAAGGGTGGTGGTATGTGTAGAGTCCAAGAACTTTACTTAGCTAAGTTAGATAGTAGTATAATAGTAATAATAGTATTATCTTTATAACTGTGGATTTTTGGTTCAGACTGGGATTTATTTGGACACTCATAGTAGTACTTGTAGATTTTCTAAGTTTAACCTATAGTTTAAGAATATTAATTTTAACCTAAGGTTTGATTAATATGACTGATATTGAGGGTGATATTTATTATATTATAAGGTTTAGATAAGAACCAATTAGATAATAGCACATGTTATGTATGGGTTATTAATGATTAAGTATTTTGAGGATTAAATTTATTAAGGGTAAAATTTGAATGCTCTAAGGTCAGTCAGCAGCTTTGAAAACGTTAAAGGGCTTAGTCAAGGCTATTCACTCAATTCAAATTAAGCTAAAAATATGTAATTTCGTGTTTAAATATTCAGCGTATGCCGATATATCGCAGCTATAGGGGCGATATATCGCAATACGAAGATACGAAAAACACGAAACGATGCACGATTGCCTCGGGCATACTGGCCCAGGCGATATATCGCCTACAGGGGGCGATATATAGCCCCTCTCAGCACATTTTGAAACTTTTTGAAATCATTCTCCATTCAAACCTTCAACCTATTGATTAGTCCAGCACCTCTTTGAACGAGTCTTCAGCCTCTGCTGAACGATAATTCATATTATTTTCACTTAAAAAGCCATTATTTTTATTCAAGTTAAATGAGATCTTTTCATTCCTAAACTCTATAAATAGGACCTAGTACTCAGCCAGTATTCATCTATTACTCTAAGTTCAGAGGCTGCAAGTTGCTAGGAGAGTGTGAGAGTGTAAACACTTGGGTTGGGAATCATAAGCTTGATCATCATAAGCTTATCAAACACTTGGGAAGTAAGGATTTTTTGCATTTCGGTTCAAGGTTTATATTGGTCTTATAAGCCTTTAAGGTATTTCCACACTCTAGTTCAATTGATATTATTTTATTTAAGTTCTCATAGTCTTCTACTCAGCCTTCTAACCTTATTCTTATTTTGATTAGGAAATCTAAGTTCTTGAGCACAAGGTTTTGGTAAGTATATTTTAATAGTATAGTTCCTTCATCTCTTTCATCACTTTTTCTTCAATAGACTCACCCTGTTATAAATGGTTTTTAGGAGTGTTCCAAATTCCCAAGTCTTTCCTCATATCCCGGTATTTTGGTAAGGAAAATATGATAGAATTTATATGTTATATGATTTTATATGTTATCTTATGATTTTATGTTATGAAATATGTTATGATAAGTATGATTGTAGGCTTAGGCATATGACCTATATGACTAACAAGCCCCAAATAGATTATGGGCATATGACTTGCTTAGCTAGCAAGACCCCACTAATCTAATGGGCATATGACTTGTTTAGTCTATGGGACCCCAAGTAATAATGGCCATTATAGTATGTATGTGATATAAGTGTTATGTTATGTTTTTATGTTTTTTTTTATGAAATTTATGTATATGGACTATGTGTTAGATTTTCCTTGCTGGGCATTTGGCCCCAAATGTTCCTCGTGCTCTACTTCATTCTTGGAGTATACTAAGATATCGTCAATGAATACAACGACGAATTTATCTAAGTAATCCTTGAAGACCCTATTCATTAAGTCCGTAAACGCGGCTAGTGCGTTAGTAAGACCAAAGGACATAACCAAGAACTCATAATGTCCATAACGAGTCCTAAAGGCTGTCTTAGGAATATCTTCTCCCTTTACCTTGAGCTGATGATACCCGGACCGTAAATTGATCTTTGAAAACACGGTTGCCCCTCGGAGTTGATCAAACAAGTCGTCAAGTCGGGGTAGTGGGTACTTATTGTTAATTGTCACCTTATTCAACTCGTGATAATCTATACACATATGCATACTTCTGTCCTTCTTCTTCACAAATAGAACCGGTGCTCCCATAGCGAATGGCTCGGTGCCCGGTACTAGTTCGATTGTGAAGTCTATCTTTCGAGTCGGCGGCAATCCTGCTAGTTTCCAGGAAATACCTCTAGGAATTCCTTTACATTGAGGAAGTCTCCAACTTTTTGTGGTGTTTCCTTTACGACATACGTAATGCTAGCTAAGAATGCTTGACACCCTTTTTCTATCATTCTTTGGGCTTTAAGAGTTGATATTAGCGGTGTACGTAGTCCTAAAACTTTTCCCATATAGCATCGTTTCTGACTGTCAGGAGTCTCGAACATCACTTGCTTACGTCTGCTATCGATGGTTACGCCATGCCTTGCTAGCCCGTCCATGCCTAATATCATGTCGAAGTCTTTAATCTCCAGTTCTATCAGGTCTCCTTCTAGTTCTATGTCCTCAATTTTGCTTGGTACGCCTTGTACTATCCGTGATGATAAGACTACTTCACCCGAAGGCAACTATGTCACAAACCTAGTTCTACAAGGTTTGTCTAATTTCTCTATCATTCCTAACGAGATATACGAGTATATTTCTCCCAAATCAAGTGATACTAGAACATATACTATCGAGGATAGGAATCTGACATGTAACTGCTTGTTACTAGCATGGGCTCCTCCCTGGGTCAAGGCAAAGACTTTAGTCTGGAACCATCGTTTAATCCCTCTTCTCCTTCTGCTTGAGCTATGGACATTCCTTCTTTCGATGACTTTCCTAACCACAGATGAAACATCCCTTGATGTTTCTTTTGGTCCTTAGAGCATTGCAGGTATTCTACATAACCCGACTTATTGCCTCCATCGTTTGTCCGTGCTCTTTTATCACCATTGGCCTACTTATCATCAGGATGCCTTCTCTTCTGACCATTACTATTACTATTGCTATGTTGACGGCTGTTGTTGTGGTTGTTTCGACCATTCTGAGGTTGACCCTACTGTTTAGGCTCAAGCCTACTAGCCTTCTCCTTACTAACATTCGCCTGAAGCCTTTCTACTTTTATTGCCGTTTCTAGAACATCGGCATAGGTAGTATTTCCCGGGTTTGCTAGCTTAACCCCTAATTCAATCTTTGGTCTAAGTCCTTTAACGAACTTGGTCACCCTCATAAAGTCAGTTGGAACCAACTCTGGTGCAAACTTGGCTAATCTGTTGAACTGTCGAGCATATTCTACTACCTTTAAGTTTCCCTGCTTCGAACTAGCGAACTCCTCGACCCTTGTAGCGATGACTGCCAAGTTGTAATACTTCTTGTGGAACAGCTCCACAAATCTTGTCCATATCATGGTGGCGACATCATTAGTCTGCTGAACTAAGTCCCACCATATTCTAGCATCCTTCTTAAGCATAGACGAAACGTAGGATATGCGGTCTGTGTTGCCGAGATTCATATGCGCTAGGATCGGTTCTACATTTCTGAGCCATTCTTCTACTTCAAAGGGGTATGTTGTCCCTTCAAAGTTTGGAGCGTGTTGCTTACAAAATCGCTCATAGATTGGCTCCATGTGCTGAGCTGAGTATGGCGCATAGTTCGCCATTGGCCATCCCCCATAAAGACCCACTTGATGGGGTACTTGAGCCATCTACTGAGGCAGTGGTTGCGGCTGAGGTGGAGGCTGAGTCTGAGTCTGATGTCGCTGTTGCAGCAGTAATTCCTCCACTTGTTGTTGCAATCTGGCGATCTCCACAGTGTTGTCAGCTGGTGGCAGCGGCGCGTTGCGGCTGGCAGAAGCACGCACTCCCCTTCTCTGAACTGGAGGGGCTTCATTGTTCACCAGAGCAGCGCTGGAGGCGTTTCCATTGGTGCGAGCAAATCTTCTGAGCGACATCTTCAACAAAGTTCTAACAGTCGAGAACATGTTAGAACTTATCCTAATAGTCTCTAAGGAAAAACTTAATCTAAGCAAACATAACTCAGACCTATTAATTATGATTTCTTATGAAAAATTTATGTAAGCCTTCTTTATGTTAGGGTCTGTTTCTAAACTTAGAAAAATAAGCCATCTTTATAATTTACTAAGTCTGTTTTTAATTATCCTATATGACTAAATTCTCAGGCTCGAAACTCGTCGTTGTTCCAAAGTTAACCATATTGAGGGAGGGCTGGGATCAGTAAAATCGTTCCCACTACTATGGCCCCCTAAACTCTCAATATAGAAACTTGGTTCATTGATTTGTATCCACCCTCACCGAACTTGGTCATTATTTATTAAATTTATTATTTATTATGATTGTAAAAAAATCAAACTCATACATGTCATTCAAAAATAACAATGATATTTATTTGGAAAAAAAAAATTTCACTAAAAACAATCATACATGCAAAGATAATAAATAAAATAAATAACGAAAAATAAACTAATTTGCAAATATTATTAACTGAAAACATAAGGGCTAAAATGTTAACTAAACACATAATCAAAACAACTAAAACATAAACACTTACATTGGCGGTTAGATTCGGAGCTTTGAGAATGTGTATCGAGGAGAACTTCATGCGAAGGAACCATTGCTTTGATACCAACTGTAATGACCCAACTATTCTAGACTTTTGGACCATTAACGAAAACTATACATACTAATCCTTAATAAAACTTACAAGTGAAAATACCATAACTTTATTAAGAAACTTGTAAAAATAAGAGTTAAACTTACATAAAATCTCAAGTAGGATATGGGATCCCATTGTTTTAAAATCAAAACATGACATAATTAAAAAGAGATTTACATAACAAAATGCGGAAAGATACATGTAAAAACCATAAGAAACAAAACTACATCCTCGAATCGAAACGCTCGGCTCTTGAATCCATTCCGCCTCAATACACATTCTCTAAGCTTCCAAGAACCTTCCCCACCACTAAGACCTATTTTCCTGCAAATATAAACAAAAAGGAATGAGCCTAATGCCCAGCAAGGAAAATCTAACATATAGCCATATACATAAAAATTCATAGTGCAACATAAAAAAAACATACCATAACACATATATCACATACATACTATAATGGCCATTATTACTTGGGGTCCCATAGACTAAACAAGTCATATGCCCATTAGATTAGTGGGGTCCTACTAGCTAAGCAGGTCATATGCCCATAATCTATTTGGGGTCCTACTAGCTAAGCAGGTCATATGCCCATAATCTATTTGGGGCTTGTTAGTCATATGGGTCATATGCCCAAGCCTACAAACATACACATATACATATCATAACACATTTGATAACATAAAACATAAGATAACATAAACATATAACATATTGATTCTAGCCTATTTTCCTTACCAAAATTACCGGGATATGAGGACAGAATAGGGACTTCGGAACACTCCTAAAAACCATTTGTGAAAGGGTGAGTCTATTGATATTGAAGAAAAAGGGATGAAAGAGATGAAGGAACTATACATATTAAAACATACTTACCAAAAACCTTGTGCTTAAGAACTTGGATTTCCTAACCAAGAATAGGAATAAGGTTAGAAGGCTGGGTAGAAGACTATGAGAACTTTAAAGAAAATAAAATAATACCAATGAACTAGAGTGTGGAAATACCTTGAATACTTGTAAGACCAATCTAAACCTTGAACCGAAATGCTATAAGACCTTACTTTCCAAGTGTTTGGTAAGCTTATAGTGATCAAACTTATAATCCCCAACCCAAGTGTTTACACTCTCACAATAACCTAGCAACTTGCAGCCTCTGAACTTAGCTTGATGAATGAATGAAAAATGCTTGGTGCTAGGTCCTATTTATAGAGTTCTAGGAATAAAAATCTTCTTTTTGGCTTTGAATAAAAATAATAAATTTAATTGAAAATATTTGAATATCCTTCAGCCAAAGGCTTAGGAATTGTTCAAATTTTTCAGAGAGATTTAAGGATTCAAAGCTTGATTTTCAAAATAATAAAAACAAATAGAATCCTAACTTCTAACTCCCTAAATCTCGTAACTCTAAACTCCTCTTCAGTAAAATCAACATATCTGGAGTTGTAGAACTCCGATTTGGACTCTCTTTATATCATTAGAAAGCTCATTACATTATCTACAACTTTTAAGAAATACTATTTTTCGAAATTCCTAATATAACTGGGTCAAAAACAGGTCGGAAGTTACAATACCCTAAAGTTACGAAAAATCTATTTAATTATCTAAATATCAACCTAATCCACAAATAAATAAAATTGTGATAAATGTCATGCTCCTATCAGATTTTGGTGAAGACTAAGTCTTATATTTTACTTATTTTATTATTAAAATAATAATTTCTTAATAATAATACATATGATAAGTGTTACTATCTTACTGGGTCTATCTAAACCTTATAATATAATAAATATCACCATCAATATCAGTCATATTAATCAAACCTTAGGTTAAAATTAATATTCTTAAACTATAGGTTAAACTTAGAAAATCTATAAGTGTTACTATGAGTGTCCAATTAAATCCCGGTCTGAACCAAAATCCACAGTTATAAACATACTACAACTAATACTAGCTATTACTACTACTACTACTATCTAACTAGCTAAGTAAATTCTGGAACTCTACACTTAGTCCCATTATAAACTCACAACCGGGTGCAGTTCTCTTACCTTTAATTTCCAAGTGTTCTGATTACAAGAGATGCCCCTTGAGCACGATCCGTTTTCTGATCCCTAGCTTATACCTAGTCACAACCAAGATAAGGGATTCCATTAATAATTGTATAAAGGTTCTGGATAAAGTTCTAGCCTCCGGGACATCGAATTCCACCAAACACGGTATTGGGATCGACCTCGAGCACCCTAGGTTAGGTTCCCGCGCCTAAAATCTCCAAAAGACCAAAAATGCCCTTAAGAGTCGCGGCCCAAGCTTCCTATGTCGCGTCTTGCCCCTAACCAGAGGCTCAGCCTCACCAAAAACAAGACAAGGGCCGCGGCCCAACACTCCCCATGCCGCGCCGTGCCCTTCTTCCCCAGCACCTATCTACTTCAAAGGGTCGCGGCACACCAAGAACTGAGCCGCGGCCCGACCCCTTCGAACCCAGAAAATCCACCATTTTTAACACTCAAACCTAACTCAAATCCACCCAAAGCCATCCTAATGATACAATCCAATTATCACAAACATTCTAACATGTTTTCAGCAACATAACCCAGCAAAAACCTAGTCTAGAAACTCATCAAAATAACATTTTAATCTTTGAAACCCACAAGCTCAAGAACACCAAAACCAGCAAGGAAAACACAGAATTCAAACACTAAACCATAAATTAAAGCCTACCTTCACTGAAGAACCAATCCTCCAAGAAATTGCTGAGCTAAGTCCCAAGTCCTTAGCCTCAATTCAATCTTAAATTCAGAACCCAAGAGCTCTTAGAATGCATCCCCAAAGCTACATAATGAAATGACCAAAAATATAATCCAAGGCTTACCTCAGTTCCTGGTTGGATTCCTTAGCTACTACTGGGTTAATCTCCAAAACTTCAACTCAATTCTCTGAGTTTCCAGCCAAGTTTTCTTAGTTTCTGTGGTTTCCCTTGAGAGAGAGAGAAGAGAGAAAAGGGTCGGTTTGGCCTTGTTCTACTACTTTCTTAGTTTTGTTTAATCTATCCTCAATTGATTAAGTCAATCCCGAGGCTCGGGGTACCAAAAACGTCCCCGAGGGCAAAATGGTAAAATTCCCCAATATTCCCACCTAGGCTTCCTAACCTCAAATATATCTCCAATTATTTATTTCCATAACTCGATAACCCAGATAACCATCTAATAACCGAAATACCTTTTGGCTCGCCCCGAGCCAGGGATTAGGTCCCATTGTGACTTTCCCGCACCCTAGGATCACCTCTAGTCGCATACTGCAAATATATCCACATAACAATGTGGTCTCCACAATTATAACATATAATAACATTTATGCCCTCAGCGGGCTAAATTTACAGATTTACCCCTTTAAGCTAAACAGGACCTACATACATACTATTACTCTTAGACATGCATTTCATATATCCATATACTCATACAAGCATGCTTGTCACAGAATCATGCATTGAACTATTTAATTCACACATAAACCAATCGTGCCCTCCCAGCACACTAATTAAGGCCCTTAAGCCTCATTAGTGATTTTTGGGTTGTTACATTAACATTACTAAAGACTGTTAATATTTATAAAATGGCTAGTTTATACCCATTCAATCAGAGTTGTTGCGGAAGCGTGGTGGCTATCCTAGTAATTTAGAAAATACCCAATGTAACTGTAAAATATTAGGATCGTGTAAAAATTTAATAGAAGAAAATGAATTAGTATATCTAATAAAAGAAATAAAACTATATAAAGAAATAATAATAGGAAAAGAATTATACGACTTAATATTTAGTAACGATATAGAACATTTAATATATAAACTACAAAAACAATGAAATATCGGAGATAGTATGAAAAATTTAAAACAAATTGATGATCCAATATGTAAATTATTAATAAAAAATCCAGATTATAAAATAACTGATCAAGCACTAAAATTTAATCATATAGACATAGAATATTTTAAGGATCATATTGACGAATTATTAAAAAATAAATTTATCAGACATAGTAACTCACCACATAGGAGTCATGCTTTTCTAGTAAGAAACCATAGTAATATAATTAGGGGAAAAAGTAGAATGGTAATAAATTATAAAAGATTAAATGATAATATTGAAGGCGACTCTTATAATATTCCTGGTAAAGATGTTTTAATAAATAAAATATAAGGTTGTAGAGTTTTTAGTAAATTTGACTTAAAATCGGGTTTCTACCAAATAAAAATGGCAGAAGCTAGTATTCCCTGGACAACATTTTTCTACCCACAAGGATTATTTGAATGGTTAGTAATGTCAATGGGACTTAAAAAAGCCCCAGTAATATTTTAGAGAAGAATGGATAAAATATTTTATGAATTTTATTGTTTAGTATATATTGGCGATATTCTAATATTTAGCAAAGATTATAAGGAACATGAGTGTAACGCCCTAAACTCCAGGGACCGTTACGGTGTGCATTTTAAACAGTGCTAAACTCGCTAATCGAGCCATTTGGCCATAATCGTGTAACTAAGTATGATTAGCGATTTAGGGTTAAATTTTTTTGTTAAGATACAACGTTTCACTAATACGTTTACTGTATACATTGGGATCCCAAAAATATAATTTAAAGGTCAATTACAAGAAAATATTTACAACAGGCCGATCTAAGCGGAAAAACAGGGTTTAACCCTAGTTCCTCTTTCAACCCTCGGCCGTGGCAGTCAAGTAGCCGCATATGTATAAATCGTCACCTAAGCTCTCCAACTCAAGGATGGTCCATCTTTCTTTTGCCTTTACCTGCACCACATAGAACCCGTGAGTCGAAGCACAACAACAAAACTCAATATGCTCATGAACAGTAATAACATGTCATCGAATCATAAAGTGCATGCCTAGCAATAATAGCCTTAATCACGCATGCAAATAAGTTCAAATAAATGTTGTGGAGTCTTGCGCTCTGAATAGATGACTAGCAAGTCTCTTACTCTGAGGTAGATGACTAGTAAGTCTATCTCGATTAGATGACTAGTAAGTCCATCTCGGTCAGATGACTAGTAAGTCCATCTCGGTCAGATGACTGGTAAGTCTATCTCGGTCATATGACTAGTAAGTCAATCTCTATTAGATGACTAGTAACTCAATCTTGGTTAGATGACTAATAAGTCAATCTCTGTCAGATGACTAGTAAGTCAATCTCGGTCAGATCACTAGTAAGTCAATCTCTGTCTGATGACTAGTAAGTCAATCTCAGTCAGATGACTAGTAAGTCAATCTCAGAGGTCCCATACCCTCCTAGCCATGTGACGTGTAGGTCACCTTAGTCTTTCCGACTCTAGCTCTAAGTAACTAGCCTTTAGACTAGATAGGCGCTTTTAGTTTTCATCGAACTTGAGGTCGGTCCGGCATTAATGCTCATGATGAGTCATCCAATGCAGATGTCGATTAAATCTAATCTTTTATCGGCTCTGTGTTCATGACGCTTATGCCGCTCCTGACTCTTAGGTAAATAACACACGACCAGTGCTCAGTACTACTGTTGAACTTGACTAGTAAGTCACAGGTTCACAATCAGTTCTAACACCATTGCTGATTCTGACTAGTAAGTGAGTGCCACACACAAGTAAGCAATGCTACCAGGCATATATCATATGTCAAATATCCGAATGTAGGGCATTCAGCATGCTTACTTAACAATTGCTAGCATAATTAGGATCATGCACAAACACAGAGACTCAAGCTTTGATCAATCTCATATTTAACATTCATGGCATGCCCTAACCACATGTTCCTCGTGCATCATATGCATCACATACGGGGTGTAGTTTTCTTACCTCTGGTTCGAGCGAGAAATAACAATTGAACGACCCTTGAGAACGATCGATCCTTTAATCCCTTAGCGGTCACCTAGTCATAACCAAATACAATCTCCATTAATGAAATCAACAATAATAGGGTCTTGACCTAAACCTCACTCCCGGGACCCTGAATTGTACCCAAACGGTGAGTAGATTCGATCCCGAGCCTTAGGAATTGAAACCCCGAGCCAAAAACCCTTAAAAATGCCCAAAACAGAAATTTGAAGAAACAGGGTAGCGCTGTAACGCTGCCCCCCTGCGCCCCAACACCCAAGACAGGCCAAAACCCCCTCTAAGTAGCGTTGTAGTGCCCACTTGTGGGCGCTCTAGCACTACCACCAATCAGCTTTGCCCTGAAACTTTCCCCCTTCGACTCCACCATTTCCAAACTAAACCAAAAGCTTCCAAACCACATTTTAAGTCTCAAATGAACCCAAAAACCATCTACATATGTCCTAGGTATCATAACCCAAGTATCCTTTGCCAAATACTCCCATTGAAACTCAACTTTCAAACCAAAAACCCAATTGAAACTCAAAGAGAAAACAGAGTAAGAACTAAGATTTTAATGGCCAGAAACTCACCTCAACCTCAGCTTAGGACCCTCTTCAATGGTAGAGCATAACCCAAAACCCTCAGGGGTTGGTTCCCTAGCTTAATTCCCCAAATTGAGCTAAAAAATTCAAAGAGAAAAGGTGGAGAAATGGTGCACAAGAGAGGCGGAACTTTTGCTCTGTTTTGGTTACTTCCACATCCATCTAATGGCTAATATATATCCCTTAGGGTGAAAAGACTAAAATACCCTTAGATCATTTCAAATCCTCTTAAGGCCACCAAGGGAAAAATTGTCCTATCCCGCCTATCTCGTTAATCATAATTAACACCCTCCAATTCCTATTATTTTTAATATACTCAAATGCCAATAAATCATATCCCATTACCCTTTAATTCTCGGTAATGTTCTAATCCTCAAATCACCCCGAGACTCACCCCGAGCCCCGAAATTAACCTCGTTATGACCAGACCGAAAACTTACATTCCATGATTGTCTCATGCCGAATGGCTCGAACAAATCCACATATAATGTGGTATTACTCATAATTCAACAATATGCATGAAAATACAAAATTACGCCCTCAACGAGCCAAATTACCAAAATGCCCTTATAATTAAAAATATATCCATATGCATGCATTTATCATCATATTATAATATAATTCACATAAACATGCATATAATTATTTCATGGCATAATAAATCAATTATGGCCCTCCCGGCCTCCTAATCAAGGTCCTAAACCTTATTAGGATTTTGGGGCATTACAATGAGTACCATTTAAAACAAGATTTTTAAAAAATTGAACAATATGGTTTAATTATTAGCAAAAAGAAAATGGAATTAGGAAAAGAATATATAAAATTTCTAGGATCCGAAATATGAAAAGGGAAAATAATATTACAAGATCATATTAGTAAAAAGATACTAGATTTCCCTTAAAAGTTTGAAGATTTAAAAAGTATTCAACAATTTCTTGGATTATTAAATTATGCTCATCCATATATTAAGAATTTATCAAACTTACTTGGGCCATTATATAATAAGACCAAACTTAATGGTCAAAGATAATTCAATAATGAAGATACTAAACTAGTAAAGAAAATCAAAGAAGTAGTAAAAAAAACTTACAAAAATTACCCCTTCCATTAATAACTGATTATTTAATAATAGAAACAGATGGATGTGATAAGGGATGGGAAGCAGTATTAAAGAAAAAGCCTAGTAAATATTCTAATAATGATACTGAAGAAATATCAAGATATGCTTCAGGACAGTATAAAGAAAAAAGTATTACTAGTATTGATGCCGAAATAATGACAATCGAATATTCCATAGATGCATTCAATCTTTATTTAATTAATAAAAAAGAATTTACTATTAGAACAAATTGCCAAGCAATAGTAAGCTTCTATGAAAAAATGACGCAAAATAATAAAAAATTAATGACTTATAGATGGACAAAATTCCTTAATAATTTTATTATTAAATGATATAATCCTATTATTGAGCATATTAAAGGAAAAGATAATTATTATGCTGATGTATTGTCTCGCTTAATTTATAATACAGATGCATTGACAGGCATTTCGTCCAAGAATGTATAGGCCTGGAATACATCCCAAATCCCAAATGACAAATAGACAAGTAGTAGACCAAATAATATATAGTCAGCCAAAGGAGAAAGGTGATGCAATATCTTTCAGAGAATTAGTATTACATTATTATAGTAATAGTGAAACCAAGTATACCCCTCACAAGGCCATTAGTAAAGAACAACAATGTTTATTAGATAATCTTCATCACGCTTATCTATTTAATAATCCTAGATATTTCCAGGCAGTATTAAAATGCCTAATAGAATACTTCCAAAGTAAGATATTTACTTATTATTATTTAGTATTTCGAGGGAAAAACCAGGATTATATAAGTCATGACAATCAATAGCTGAAACAGTAGATAAATATAATAATGTCATTGGAAAAGGCTAAGTAAATTATGAAGAGGCTACTAAAGCTGCTATAATGTATTGGGGTGTCAATTATTAAGATGAGACAAAAGATAAGGGGAAAGAAAAAGTAACCGAATTAAATTGTCACAATTGTATTTATTATAATAAAACAATAATAGAAAAATTCTTAGTAAACAAAAAATTAAAAGAAGAAAATGAAGCATGTCGGGACAAAATTACCAGTCTTAAGTTTCAAGTGGATGCCTTTCAACATCAGCTTCAGCAACAGAGCACTCCACCCACTGCCAATCAAGTAACCATGTCCAGAAAAGACATACAACTTCTTATTGTTAGGAACGAGTTTCCTAATACGCAGCGGAATGGTGGTGGGGTTGGCCCAGTGTACAACAAAATTTTTGTAACATATTTAAACTACCTTTAAATATACGGATCCATTAATATACATACATTAATCATAAGCAAGTTAAGAATACAAATCATACCTCTTGAAGCCTATCAAGTGTCCTTGCTATCTTTTCGTATTTAGAACGATCTTCCTATCCAAGCCGCTCCCAAGTACTCACACCAAGATCTTCCAAAGCATTCTCTACACCTCAAGAAGTGTGTGGGTACTTAGAGAATGAAGGATAATTTATTTGTGATTCTACTTGATGACTCAACACATGAGATCAATAGAATAGGCCTGAGAATTAGTTTTTTATTTTTCAGGGAGAGAAAACTATCGTTCTATTTTTCAACAGAGCGAATCTTCTCTTAGTTTTCTGAGATTGGTTATTTGTATATTTTCTGATTAGTCATACTTAAAAGAAAATATTCAAATTTAAAAAATAAATCTGTAACCAACTTACAATTTACCTTTTAATTAATTAATTATTTTATTAATGAAAATATCCAAAAATCTAATTTTTGAATTATCCATTAATTAATTAATTAAATAAATAAATATAAAAATCCTATCCCTGAAAATAGCAGTACACGCCACACACAGTCCATGGAATGTGTGTGCACGTGTAGCATCCCTATTTTTAGGGATGTTGGTTTTTTCAATTTTTATTTAATTATTTATTCAAACTTCTTTGTCACATAAGATCTAACAACCTGAAAACTAATTCAAATTTAAATTAAATATCTTTTAAATTAATTATCAAATATAATTAATTATTTGAATAAATATTAATCTTTTAAATTCAAATCCAATTTGAACTTATCAGATTATTATCTCCCACTCAAATAAAGATATTTAATTAATTCTATCAATTAATTAAATCCAATATTTTCAAAAATAAATATTTAATTTATTATAATTTCGAAAATTATAATTAATTAATTATTTAATTAAATTTTGAAATTAATTTAATTATTTAATATAATTTTGAAAATTATACAATAATTAAATATTATTTAATTTTGTTCACTACAACTAATTTTTAATTAATTAATTAATCACTATTATCATATAATTGCATATTTGGCCTGAAGAACAAATTTCTTCTTAAATATGTCTTTAAACTATTTTTCCCTTCATATCAACTCTTACCTCGAATAGTGTTGATAGAGCCGCTATGGAGACCTATGGATCTATAATTCCAAACTCCAGTAAATTTGAGATTATTAATTAAATAATCTTAATTTATTAATCTCATGATTGTTCCAGTATAAATATGAGACTGCACTCTTGTAATTATAGACATTTCATTTACTGAGTACTTTGTAATTATAAAGCATCCATTGATATAATCATTGCATACAAATTGACCCTCTAATAACGGTTCATAATTAATCAGGAATAAAATTACTGTTTTACCATTTTAATTATATCTTGTTTCCTTAAGTACCATTGACTTTACTAGTGAAGGTTAATTCATAACTAAATTATGAATTTGAGCTCAATAACCTTTCAGTCCCAAAAGTCAACCCTTAAGAGAACCATCATTCAATCTCTTGCGAGAAGGCATAGATTCCATATCTGTATACTATGTCCCCAGCCATCTACATTAATGAGTTCCCAAAACAAAAGTTTCTAGCCTGATCATTCTGACAGACCCTAATGAGTGAATCAAAGAACTCATATAACATAAACGGGAGTTCATAGTAACTTCAGAATTAAGATCTATTTGTATATGATCATCTGTTGATATATTTAATTAATACTTCGAAACAGTATTTAACTAAGTATTAATAAACATATCTGGTCCAGTTCTATATATTCTCTAATATATAAAGCACTTCCACTAAAGTGTCCTACCACACTAGTGATCCAGATCTAGATCACATGTATTCATAATACTAGTGGATCGTACTTGCAGTAATTAATCTAAAGATTCCATAACTTTATTTTACTGCGAACTATTCAAGTTCATTTATCTCAAACACAATCCTCTCGTACCAATACGTGTTTGAGATCACATATATGAACTTAGGAATTTTTCTGATATTTACATAATATTATCACAGAATAATATAGTCCATAAAATATATGCATAACAAATTCAATTCGTTTATTTATTTCATAAAACAATGTCTACTACATGTGCTTTTAGGGCACAATTCCCAACAATCTCCCACTTGCCCTAAAGCAAATGATGCATCTCTCTCATTCCCATGTTTCTTACATGCTCCTTAAAAGATTTTATGGATAAAGTCTTTGTGAAAGGATCTGCAAGATTATGCTCTGAAGCTATCTTCATAACTGCAACATCTCCTCGATGAACTATCTCTCTTAGCAAGTGATATTTCCTCTCGATATGCTTTCCCCTCTTGTGACTCCATGGTTCCTTTGAGTTAGCTACTATCCCACTGTTGTCATGATATAGGGCTAGTGGCTTATCCACATCTGGTACAACTTCCAAATCAGAATAGAACTTTTTGAGCCACACAGCCTCCTTAGCTTCTTCACAAGCCCCTAGATACTCGGCTTCCATGGTGGAGTCTGCAATGCTGGTTTGTTTAATACTTCTCCAGACTGCCGCTTCTCCTCCAAGAGTAAACACTGATCCAGAAGTCGATTTCTGACTATCTCTGTCTGATTGAAAATCAAAATCAGTGTAACCAGTGGGGTTCAAGTCTCTACCTGAATATACAAGCATATAATCTCTAGTATTTCTAAGATACTTGAGAATATTCTTCACTGCAGTCCAATGACTCAATCCAGGATTGGATTGATAACGGTTGACTATCCCTACTGCATAACAAATGTCAGGTCTTGTACACAACATGGCGTACATTAGACTTCCTATTGTTGAGGCATAGGGATGTTGTCTCATGTCTTCCTCTTCCTGAGGTGTTTTGGGACACTGCTCCTTGGAAAGGAATACTCCATAACGGGTTGGCATATCACCCTTTTTGGAGTTTTGCATATTAAAGCGTTCTAGCACCTTATCAATATAAGTTGCTTGAGACAATGCCAAAGTTTTGTTCTATCTATCTCTAAGAATCTTAATGCCCAGAACATACTTGGCTTCTCCCAAATCTTTTGTAACGCCCCAAACTCCAGGGACCGTTACGGTGTGCCTTGTAAACAGTGCTAAACTCGCTAATCGAGTCGTTTGGCCAAAACGTGTAACTAAGTATGATTAGCGGTTTAGGGTTTAAACATTTTGGTTAAGATGTAACGTTTCACTAGAACGTTTAATATATACATTGGGATCCCGAAAATATAATTTCAGAGTTTATTACAGAAAATATTTACAACAGGCCGTACTAAGCGGCAAAACAGGGTTCAACCCTAGTTCCACTTTAAACCTCAGCCGTGGCGGACGAACAGCTGCATATGTACACGTCATCACCTAAGCTCTCCAACTCAAGGATGGTCCAGCTTCCTCTTGCCTTTACCTGCACCACGTAGCACCCGTGAGCCGAAGCCCAGCAAGAAAACATAATATATCATGATATAATATCAACAATAACCACAGTAACCATTCAGAACCAACGATCCATACAGATGGGTGACAATAGCCAAAAGTCACAATAATGAGCATCGCTCCCTCTAGCCATGTGACGATAGGGTCACCAGGGCTCAGCTGATAAATGATTCTTTCATATGCTTGGTTAGGACAGGTGCAAGGTGATTAGTCACCAACATAACCTTCCTCACGACTCTAGAGTCGAAACTATGGACAACGTCCCTTAGCCATGTGACAAACAGTCACCGGGGTCATATACCTTGGCTATAGTCATCTGGTCGTAGACCAGGCAAGCGCTTGTAGTTCTCATTGACCTTCCGATCGGTCCAGCACTAATACCCCATATGAGTCATTCAATGCCGACCTCGATTAGATCTAATCTTTATTTGGCCCGGCGTTTGCAACGCACTGCCACCTCTGACCCTTGGGTCGGTAAAACACGACCAGTGCTCAGCCCGTGGTGAACTTAACTAATAAGTCACAACTTCACAGACGGATCTGACACCATTGTCGATTCTGACTAATAAGTCAGCGCCATACACAGGTAAGCCATGCCACCAACATATATACCACATGTCCAATATCCAATAACAAGTATTCAGCATGCTTACTCAACAGATATTAGTACAATTAGGACTATGCATTAACACAGAGACTCAAGCTCTGAACGATATCACACCCAGTATACAAAGCATGTCCTAATCACATGTTTCTCATGCATCATATGCAATATGCCCAGCAGTCCAACATGCACCAATAACAGCCATGCATGTCACATTTAACAATCAACCAACACGCATCAAGAATAGCCATGCATGTCATACATACTAATCAACCGACATGCATCAAGAATAACCATGCACGTCATACTCAATAATCAACCAACATGCATCATAATAGCCATGCATGTCTCATATACACAGGGTGCAGTTTTCTTACCTCAAATCCGAGCTAGAACCAATATAAGAACGACCCTTGAGAATGGTCAACCTTTAAGCCCTTAGCGGTCACCTAATCATAACCAAATATGAAATACCATCAATAACATGATAACCAAAGGTTTTCAAACTAATATCTAGCCTCCAAGAGATCAATCCAAACTAATCCAAGTAGTAGGGACACTCCCGAGGCCCATTGCTAAGTTCCCGGGGTCAAAACGAGCAAATGAGGTGCAAACAGGGCAAGGGCTGCGGCCCTAGCACCTTGGGCCGCGGCCCCCAGAATTTCTAGAGGCAAGCGCCGCGGCGCCCCACACAAGGGCCGCGGCGCCCAGCGAAACAGAAAGGCCACCTGCTAACTCGAGCTAGGGCCGCGGCGCCCAACCCAGAACCATTCTCCAACGTGTTTTCAACACTTCAAAGTCCCCAAAAACACACCTAAACATTCCCCAATCATCAAAACAAAGTTCCCAAGCTTCCCAATACCTCAAAACCCTCAAAACCCAAGGTTCAAACGAACCGAAAACTCAACGATTCACAAAATCAATTCAAAGCTTAGAAACTCGGAATAACTCAAAACTTAAACTTCAAGTACCTTTGATTGGGTTGTTTTCCGTCAAATCCTTCGGTTAAGAAGCTTCTATTCTTTCCTAGGATCGCTATGCCTCGACCCTCGCTTGATTCCGACTCCTAGAACTCAAGATATCTTCGAAAACGCTCAAACGGTAAAACGGACCGTCGAGAGAGAGAACGAGAGGTTTCCTAACGTACGTTCTTATCTGACAAGCTACTTCAAGCTTAAGTAACCTCAAATAAAACCTAGTGCTCGGGGTCCCGAAAACACCCCCGGGGACACTGTAGTAAAAACTTCCAGAATTCCATCCTGATCCCAAATACTCCCAATCCATCACCAAATAAACATTTCTATTACCCCGAAATTGACCCCGTTATGACAAAACCGCTAATCCACTATATATGACCGTCTCATGTCGTATAGCTCGAATATATCTCCATAATAATAAACTCTCATTCACAAATTACAATATGCACCCAATTTACAAATATGCCCTCAACAGGCCAAATTACCAAATTACCCTCATAATTAACATATGAGCCCATATGCATGCATTCACCATCATATAATAATATAATTCACGTATACATGCATATAACCATTAAATACTATAATAAATCAATTATGGCCCTCCCGGCCTCCTAATCAAGGTCCCAAACCTTATTAGGAAATTCGGGGCATTACATCTTTCATTTGGAATTGTTCAACTAACCAGTTCTTTACTTTTGATAATGATGTTATGTCGATTCCAATCAGTAATATATCATCAATGTAAAGAACGAGGAACACTACTACACCATCTTTGATTTGTTTATAGACACAAGGTTCGTCAACGTTTTGTTCAAAACCAAACATTTTAATTGTGTCATCAAATCTAAGATTCCAAGATCTAGAAGCTTGTTTGAGTCCATAAATGGACCTAAGAAGCTTGCAAACCGTTTGCTCTTGACCTTTTAATTCGAACCCTTCTGGTTGAGACATGTAAATGGTTTCGTCAAGGTAACCATTCATAAAAGTTATTTTGACATCCATTTGCCAAATCTCATAATCCATGCACGCAGCTATGGACAAGAGTATACGAATGGATTTTAGCATGGCTACAGGAGAAAAAGTTTCTTCATAGTCAACCCCTTCTTTCTTTGTGTAACCTTTGGATACAAGCATTGCTTTGAAAGTCTCTACTTTCCCATTCGCTCCTCTTTTCTTCTTGAATATCTACTTGCAACCAATAGGTTTGATATTCTCAGGTGGATCTTCAAGAACCCAGACAGAATTGGAAAACATCGATTCCATTTCTTGGTTCATGGCTTCTTGCCATTTGTCCTTGTCAAAATCATTCATTGCATCTTTAAATGTCAATGGATCGTCTTTGTTTGTGTCAGACACAAGCATTTGAACTTTGTGTTCATAGCATGTGGGTTGCTTACTAACCCTCCCACTACGACGAGGTTCTATACTATTCTTACTAGAACTAGTAGTTTCGTCTTGCCTTTTTTCATTGGTTGTTGCTGGTGACTTTGCAACTTCATTCGAGACCATCTCCTCCAGAACAACCTTACTATGAGGTTTATTGTTATTAACATGGTCATGTTCAAGAAAAGTTGCATTTGTCGATACAAATTTTTTATTTTCTTTTGGACTATAGAGAAATTACACCTCTGGTCTCTTTGGAATATCCTACAAACATGCACACTTTAGAGCGTGATTCCAACTTCCCGGCCTTTCCTTTAATCACATGTGCAGGACACCCCCAAATTCAAAAATGGTGTAAACTAGGTTTACAACCATTCCATAGTTCTATGGGTGTCTTTTGGATAGACTTAGATGGAACAACATTTAATATGTATAGAGCACATTAAATCGCATAGCCCCAGAATGACAGTGGTAATGATGAGAAACTCATCATTGATCTAACCATATCTAATAACGTTCTATTCCGTCTTTCTGAAACACCATTTTGATGTGGCGTTTCAGGTGCTATGAGTTGAGATTGAATGCCATGCTCACGAAGATGTTCCTTGAATTCAAAATCCAAGTACTCTCCTCCTCGATCAGATCGAAGAGCTTTTAGTGATTTACCTAATTGCTTTTCAGCTTCTGCTTGAAATTCTTTGAACTTTCCAAAAGTTTCAGATTTTCTTTGCATTAAGTATAGGTAACCATATCTTGAATAATCGTCAATAAAAATGACGAAATATTCATAACCTCCTCTAGCTTGTACATTAAGTGGACTGCAAACATCCGTATGTACTAGTTGAAGTGGTTCTGTGGCTCTTGAACCTTTAGCAGAGAAAGGTCTCTTGGTCATTTTGCCTTCTAGACAGGATTCACAAACAGGGAGAGATCCAATAGATAGTTCTCTTAAAGGACCATCCTTTACAAGCCTATTTATTTTGTCTAGACCAATATGGCCCAATCTCAAATGCCACAGATATGTTTCACTATCGGAATCAGTCTTTTATCGTTTAATAGATATAGGATTAGCTGTTTTAAATAATTCAAAATTATTAACAGATTTCTCTTTAGCTTGCAGTTTATAAAGCCCATCGATAGATTTTGCAGAACATATCTTAAAACCATATCTTGAAATAACAATCGAATTATCATTAAAAGAGATTTTAAAATTTTGTTCATGCAACATAGAAACAGAAATTAAGTTTCTAAAAAATCCAGGAATATAATAAACGTTCTCTAAAACAAGAAATTTATTCTTCTCAAATTCCAAACGGGTTGTTCCAACTGCTGCTGCAGAGACAATCTGACCACTACCTACCCTCATAGTCACCTCTCCATCAGCAAGCTTCCTCGTTGAACTAAGAATCTGAAGAGAAAAGCAAACATGATTAGTGGCTCCTGAATCTACTATCCAGGATGAGGAATTGTCTTCCACTAAAAAAGCTTCTAGCACAAGTAAATCAAATTTACCTTTCTTTTTCTCTTTGAGGTCAGCGAGATACTTTGGGCAGTTTCTCTTCCAGTGACCATCTTCTCCACACTGAAAGCAAGTCCCTTTTGGGGTCTTCTTTTTGGAGGTTTTAGGGTTCTTGTTCTCTTTGCTTTTGGATGACTTTTTAGGCTTCTCATATATTAATACAATGTTCAAGTTTGATTTCCATTTCATGTAGTTTTCACTATTCTACTTTTCATTAGCAAGTAAAGAAGATACATGATTTGAGCTAGACATATTTGCTGAAAATAAATAAATAAACAAAATGAATTTATGCATATAATAAATATCAGTTATTTTCATAATAGTAAACGTGATGCATGAATGCAACAATTAAAGAACACATAAAAAATAATTACTAATTCCACGATTAATTAATTTGAACATTAATGGACCAACCTTAGGGTAGGTCAGACTAATTCCAAATTAATTTTGAGACAAGTTCTCAAATTTATAAGTGAAAAATTAAATCAATATTTCTCTTTTGACTTATAAACAACCGCTTGTTTGGTCAAGAATACACTAGTCTACTCGAAAGCCTAATGTACCTTGTGAGTGTAACCCATTATTTTAGATCAATGACTTAACTCAAGAGTGTGCCTTAGGGTCAGTCAAACTTGAAATACATCATTAAATCCTATTCTTTAAAAAAAGAAGTTTGTCTTGAGAATAACACAGTTGGAAGCCTGTTATGATATGTATGTTTGTAGACTTGGGCATATGACCCATATGACTAACAAGCCCCAAATAGATTATGGGCATATGACCTGCTTAGCTAGTAGGACCCCAAATAGATTATGGGCATATGACCTGCTTAGCTAGTAGGACCCCACTAATCTAATGGGCATATGACTTGTTTAGTCTATGGGACCCCAAGTAATAATGGCCATTATAATAAGTGTATGTAATAAGTGTTATGATATGTCTTTATGTTTATTATGAAATTTTATGTTTATGACTATGTGTTAGATTTTCCTTGCTGGGCATTAGGCTCATTCCTTTTTGTTTTATGTGCAGGAAAATAGCTTTAGAGGCGGTAAGATTCGTGGACGCTTAGAGAATGTGTATCGATGGTGAATGGAGGCAAGGAGTCGAGAGTTCGATTTCTCGAGGATGTAGTCTTGTTTTACTTTTTTTATGGTTTTACATGTATTTTCCGCACTTTCTATGTAACTCCTTTTTACTTTAAGTTATGTTTTGTTTTAAAGACAATGGGTACCCATATCCTACTTATTTTATGAAAGTGACTTTTGTTTCTACAAGTTTCTAATAAATTTATGGTATTTTCGCAAATGTAAGTCTTATTAAGGTTTGTATGTATAGTTTCATTAATGGTCCTAAAGTCTAGAGTAGTGGGTCATTACAAAGCCTTCCTTAGAGGGACACAAGCAATGGTGTCGCGAGGCCCTCTCTATGCTACCTCGGTGCTAACTAATAGTTGAGACCATGGGACTTATTGTCATAACTCCCTCTCCCACTCACTATTTTAGAATATGTGTTTTCTCAAAAGATCCTATGCTTTTTAATTGGTTGTAAAAATAAAATGATCTATTTTTACCAAATGATATTCTAATAATTACTAATCAAATTAAGCAAAAATAAAATTATAGAACTATGCCCTAATTAATTCAGTTTTATTTTGCTATAATTACTAAGAATATCATTTGTAATTTAATAAAATAATTTTATTAAATACTAGAAATTAAACAACTTTTAAAATCTATTTCCGCTCTTGAACTAGTTAAAAACTAGATTTATTATTATATGGTCTAGCATATAATTACATGGGACAATCCTAAGGCATGTTTCTACTCATATGAGATGCATGCACAATTTTATATGTATGGCATGTCAAAAAATGCATGATAAAGTATTAAACAATTTAATCACATTCAAACATTTAAATAAATAAATACTGACTAAATAAATAAATAAATGCAGGCTATGTGTCTTGGGTATTTCTAGAAAAATTTCAATACTTGCAAAAATATACACAAAAAATGTAAGAAACTAAATAAGACCTAAAGAGATCTCTATCTCAAACTTTGGGCCTTCACAAGTAGTCTTGATCCATTAAGCCACTTATCCATTTAATTTTGAATTAAAATAACTTTTAATTATCTTAAACAAATTTTAAGAATAATTAACTTGGTCTTTAATGCCTGATAAGTTATTAGGCCCAGTTTTGAATTTGGGCTCATACAATTAATTAAAAATAAAACGATTTTAATTATTGGGCTAAATTAATTAAGCCCATAATTTAAATGGATAATTTTTGGATGCAAGCCCTAGGGTTTAAAAAACCTTAGGGGCAACTGCATATGGTGGCTCGACAAGGGGCATGCGGCTGGCAGCTGGGAGGTGTGGCTAGGGCGCACGGGCTGCTGCTGGGTGCGGCACACAGAGGCGCGCACCAAGGCGAGGCACAGGAGTGCGCACTGGGCAGGCTGCTGGGCGAGGCGCAGGGGCGCGCTTCTGGGAGCAGCAGCAGCTAGCACAAGGGCTTGGCGCGCATCCGGCTGGGTGAGGCTTGGGCTTCGGGGCTCGGGCCTTACAAAAATTTTCAAATAATTTTAACGCAGAAAATTAAAATTACAAAAAATTCCTATGCCCCAAAATGTCTTACATTTTTCATCTAGAATTTTAAGAACATTTCCTAAACCCAAAACACCATATAATTAACGACCCTTAAGAATAAACAATAATCATACATACATCCATCCATTCACATATATTACAATAATATAAGAATGCATATTATGCCCACACAGTAATTAATGTATGCAGAGACTAATGACCACTCTGATACCAATTGTTAGGAACGAGTTTCCTAATACGCAGCGGAATGGTGGTGGGGTTGGCCCAGTGTACAACAAAAATTTTGTAACATATTTAAACTACCTTTAAATATGCGGATCCATTAATATACATACATTAATCATAAGCAAGTTAAGAATACAAATCATACCTCTTGAAGCCTATCAAGTGTCCTTGCTATCTTTTCGTATTTAGAACGATCTTCCTATCCAAGCCGCTCCCAAGTACTCACACCAAGATCTTCCAAAGCATTCTCTACACCTCAAGAAGTGTGTGGGTACTTAGAGAATGAAGGATAATTTATTTGTGATTCTACTTGATGACTCAACACATGAGATCAATAGAATAGGCCTGAGAATTAGTTTTTTATTTTTCAGGGAGAGAAAACTATCGTTCTATTTTTCAACAGAGCGAATCTTCTCTTAGTTTTCTGAGATTGGTTATTTGTATATTTTCTGATTAGTCATACTTAAAAGAAAATATTCAAATTTAAAAAATAAATCTGTAACCAACTTACAATTTACCTTTTAATTAATTAATTATTTTATTAATGAAAATATCCAAAAATCTAATTTTTGAATTATCCATTAATTAATTAATTAAATAAATAAATATAAAAATCCTATCCCTGAAAATAGCAGTACACGCCACACACAGTCCATGGAATGTGTGTGCACGTGTAGCATCCCTATTTTTAGGGATGTTGGTTTTTTCAATTTTTATTTAATTATTTATTCAAACTTCTTTGTCACATAAGATCTAACAACCTGAAAACTAATTCAAATTTAAATTAAATATCTTTTAAATTAATTATCAAATATAATTAATTATTTGAATAAATATTAATCTTTTAAATTCAAATCCAATTTGAACTTATCAGATTATTATCTCCCACTCAAATAAAGATATTTAATTAATTCTATCAATTAATTAAATCCAATATTTTCAAAAATAAATATTTAATTTATTATAATTTCGAAAATTATAATTAATTAATTATTTAATTAAATTTTGAAATTAATTTAATTATTTAATATAATTTTGAAAATTATACAATAATTAAATATTATTTAATTTTGTTCACTACAACTAATTTTTAATTAATTAATTAATCACTATTATCATATAATTGCATATTTGGCCTGAAGAACAAATTTCTTCTTAAATATGTCTTTAAACTATTTTTCCCTTCATATCAACTCTTACCTCGAATAGTGTTGATAAAGCCGCTATGGAGACCTATGGATCTATAATTCCAAACTCCAGTAAATTTGAGATTATTAATTAAATAATCTTAATTTATTAATCTCATGATTGTTCCAGTATAAATATGAGACTGCACTCTTGTAATTATAGACATTTCATTTACTGAGTACTTTGTAATTATAAAGCATCCATTGATATAATCATTGCATACAAATTGACCCTCTAATAACGGTTCATAATTAATCAGGAATAAAATTACTGTTTTACCATTTTAATTATATCTTGTTTCCTTAAGTACCATTGACTTTACTAGTGAAGGTTAATTCATAACTAAATTATGAATTTGAGCTCAATAACCTTTCAGTCCCAAAAGTCAACCCTTAAGAGAACCATCATTCAATCTCTTGCGAGAAGGCATAGATTCCATATCTGTATACTATGTCCCCAGCCATCTACATTAATGAGTTCCCAAAACAAAAGTTTCTAGCCTGATCATTCTGACAGACCCTAATGAGTGAATCAAAGAACTCATATAACATAAACGGGAGTTCATAGTAACTTCAGAATTAAGATCTATTTGTATATGATCATCTGTTGATATATTTAATTAATACTTCGAAACAGTATTTAACTAAGTATTAATAAACATATCTGGTCCAGTTCTATATATTCTCTAATATATAAAGCACTTCCACTAAAGTGTCCTACCACACTAGTGATCCAGATCTAGATCACATGTATTCATAATACTAGTGGATCGTACTTGCAGTAATTAATCTAAAGATTCCATAACTTTATTTTACTGCGAACTATTCAAGTTCATTTATCTCAAACACAATCCTCTCGTACCAATACGTGTTTGAGATCACATATATGAACTTAGGAATTTTTCTGATATTTACATTGTACGCCCTAAATATCCACACACGCTTTGGTGAGCTAGAAAATGGCCTAAATCGATCTGCCACGTGTCAACCGTCCACTCGGAGCTGTTTGTTACGGACCCCTAAACAACCAGCCCGAGCTGATGGATCATTTAGCTGCTTCGTGCGTGGAGCCATTGTGTCGACACAATAGAAGCCACGAGCTAGCGCCAGATTAAGCTCGTGGTGCATCAGAGGTCTGACTCCCCCGAATCCTTATGAAGTCAACCACGCAATATAAACGTGCATATACCAGACATCACGTGTCTGTTCTATTCCTAAATTATCGGATACGCAGTATAAACGTGCGTGTTCAGACATCCCACGCCTGATTTGGGCCATGCAGCCCATTACCCATCTTTACCTGTTGATTAGACCACACTTCACTGTAAGGTTTAGGAATTAATCATCAGTGTCACATAAATGACATGATGGATGATTAGATCACGGGATGACCCCAATACCTACGCAGAGATCAATCTCCTATAAATACCGATACCCTGGGTAGTGCAAGGGGTTGTCTTCTTCTTGTAAAGAAAACACTTTGTAAGAAATAGTAAGGAGAGATGAATAATATCGACTGATGGACTAGGGGGATTTTAACCTCCGAACCACCTAAAAAAGGAGTGACCATCTTTTCTTTGCAATTAGTTTCCACATTCTCAATTAATATCATTGTCATATTACGGTTTATCAATCAGTACCAATCCATCCTATTTATTTGTATAATTATCTGTTGGCGAAAAATCGCATCAATAGTTTGGTGCTTTCATTGAGAGGGTTTAGATTAGTGCTATCGCAAAAACTTAATCATGGTGGTTACTCGTTCGAGGCATGGTAATGAGGCAGATCAACATGGTGGGCAGGAGGCTCACCATGCCGCCATATCCAACGAACCAAACCCAAAGGTCTAGCAGCGATCGGGAAAGCAGCTGATGGGCCATGACGACACTGGAAGTTCGGCGCCCCTACCACCAAATCCGAACCTGGTTTACCTGACAGTGATAAAAATGGAGAACATGCAATTGAGGAGTCATCTATCCAAAGAGAATAAGCAAATCGAGGAGGTCTTGACCCGACTACCCCCTCTTGCAACCGACTTTAACGTCGAAAAGAGGCAAACTAGGCTCACAACTCCCGTAGGGATAGTCGGCCCAGACCCAGTCGGTCGGTTAGAACCTCAACCCCGAGTTCCGCGCCCATGTCGCACCATAACCAGGAAACTATGTTTGAGGAGTTTCCCAGGGCCAATCAGCAAGTCATCCGATCAGTCAAAACTTCAACTTCACCGTCGAACGCACCCAGAAGGACTCATGGCAGCTCGCGGAGGAGGTCCGGGGAAAGCTCGCGCAGACAACTTGCTCCGGCCAGCCCTCCCGTGCCACGGTCAGACCGCCGGGCGCAGGAAACTGGAGGCGGTAGGATAGAACGACCGCAAGCCAGTTTGATCCAGCAAGACGGGACTAGGATCGCTTCACCAGTTAGGCATCCCCCTTCGCCGATAAGATACCCATCCCCTCCTCATCCTACTCGAAATATTCCTGCGCACGGGAGCAACAGAAGGAATCCTCCTCCTTCCGTTCCTACCCATCGCCCGCGAGCGCACGAAAATGTCCCAGATCCTCACCCCTGGCAGCAGGCTCTAAGCTTTTCCAATGGGAGCTATTAGACTGAGAGCCACCGAAGTGGCTGATCCAGTGGAGACCTACACAATCATCTAAGTTCAGCGCAAAGCCCTCCGGCCACCTCGAGGACCGACCTTCGAGATCGCCTCAACTCGCAGAGGGGGCATCCGACCAGAAATGAAAGTCATACTCGCCGAGAGGATGGTCCTTCCGAAATACGTGACAATGGGAATGTCTCACCAAACCAAGCTCAAGCTTGGAGGGACAATAACCCGCCTAACGCATACAATGGAAAGGGAGCTGTTGAACAGCCCTAGAACAACCAGGGGATCAAGGACCAGACCCTCGAAATGTTAGCTCAGATGGAGGAGCTAATGAAGAAACTCTTGTCAGAAAAGGGCAAAGACGAGTATGACTCGGGAGACGAGCTCGAGCATTTTGCCCCCAACATAGCCGCCACGGCATACCCGCCGGGTTTTCGGATGCCCCATCTATCCAAATTCGATGGGGACGGGGACCCGCCGGATCACTTGGGGATGTCCAATACCCTGATGATGGCCCATAATATCAGCCCCGAGCTAAGATGCTTGATATTCCCTTCGACTTTGATCGGGCCAGCTAGGCAGTGGTTCAAGCAGTGTAAGAAACAATCGATCAATTCGTAGAAGAATTTCTCTACCGATTTCAAGAGGGCATTCCGAGCCTCTCAAGCGGCTCATGTCAAAGCGGACACCCTGGAGAACGTGAAGCAATAGTCCGAGGAACCCTTAAAAGCTTATCTGAGCAGGTTCGCAAACGTTGCGGCCCGAGCTAGGGACACGGACGATAGTTCCAAACTCATGGCTATGAGAAATGGAATCCTTGTTGGGAGCGGGCTGTGGAAAGAAATTCAGAGGAGAGGTGTCAGCACTGTGGATAAATTCTTGAATAAGTCCTAGGAATGGATAAACTTCGAAGAAGCGCGAGCATCGATCGCGGGAACCAGGCAAATCCCTGACCAGCCTGTTGGAGCGGAAACGGACGTCGTGAAAATGACTCAGACTGTTGCCCAAAATAACCAAGGGGGTGGAGGCAAGAGAAAGGGGAACGGCGAGGGCAGCCAGCACGGTCCAAAGAAGAACAAGCCCGTGGAAAAGTTCAAGCCAGTCTACGCGGTTTATGCCGAGCTCACAAACACTAGGGAGCACATTTTCCTAGCAAATTTTGCCCACCTTTCCTGGAAAAAGCCAGAGCCCTTGAAAAATCAGAAGGCCAAGAGAGACCCTTCCAAATTCTGTCGATTCCATAACGACATCGGCCACAACACAGATGATTGTAGGCATTTGAAGGACGAGATCGAGACACTCATCAGAGCCAGACCTTTGGCTCAGTATGCACGGAATCGAGTCCCTACCAGTTAGCAAGCCCCGAAAGCTCCGATAAATCAGCCCGGGGCCCTGGTAAATCAGGATACCCCTCCTATAATAGGAAAGGAGATAACCACCATCTCCGACGGCCCTCATCTGGCAGGCACGAGCAGAGGTGCCCAGAAGAGATACATCAATGAGCTGAGGTCCCATAACAGAGTTGAGTTTATCCCGGAGTAGCATTTACCAAAACAGCAACGATTGGAGAGGCAACCAATCAATTTTACCGAAGAGGACGCTAGCTATGTCCAGTTCCCACATAACGATCCTCTAGTCATAACTGCCCAGCTCGCCAATCGGAGAGTTAGGAGGATACTAGTTGATAATGGGAGTTCGGTGAACCTGCTGTTCCAGTCCACGCTAGAGAAAATGGGGTTTTCTGTAGCCGAGCTGAAGGCCACCTCCATGATGTTGTATGGGTTTTCCGGCAAAGGGTCGACAGTGATACGAACGATCGAGTTAGTAATAACCTTGGGAGAGGGACCCTGAACTGTCTCCAAACTCCTTGAGTTCGTGGTTATCGACTGTCCCACCGTGTACAACGCAATTCTGGGTCGGCCTACGTTGATGGCATTTGAAGCCATAACTTATATCTGCCACCTCGCAGTCAAATTCCCCTCCTCTATGGGGGTATGTACGGTCTGAGGTGATCAGCTCGCTGCCATGGAGTGCTATAGCATTTCCATGAAGGGAAAATCACAACCCGGGCAGCAGGCGATGACCATTCAGGGTGGAAGCGAGGAATCTCAGGAAGTAAGATCTGATCCTGGGATAGAAAAACCTCAGAAAGCCGATGGCGTAGGTACCACCTTGAGTGATGATATCGACCCAAGAATAGGCGAAGACAGATCCGAGCTCCAGGCCATCGAAGAGCTCGAAGAGGTGAACATCGATCCTAGAGACCTTTCGAGGGTGGTTAGGCTCGGGAAAAGCCTTAGTAATGAGAGAAAGGCGAAGCTGCTGAAATTTCTACAAGAAAATCTAGACGTATTCGCCTGGTCTCATAAAGACATGATATGAATCAGCCCAAGCGTCATCATGCATACCCTTAACTTGGACAAAAACATGCCTGCGAAGTCCCAGAAACAGAGGCGCCTGGGCACGACCCAAGCTGAGGCCCTAGAAGAATAAGTAGCTCGACTTTTAAAATGCGGCTTTATTCGTGAGACAAAATACCCAATTTGGGTCGCCAATCCTGTTTTGGTCCCGAAGCCCAACGGGAAGTGGCGGACCTGCATCGACTTTTCTGATCTGAATAAAGCATCCCCCAAAGATTGCTTCCCCTTGCCGAGAATTGACCAATTGGTGGATGCCACTGCGGGGCACGAGCTCATGTCTTTCATGGATGCATACTCGGGTTATATCCAGATCGCTATGAATCCTGCGAACCAGGAACATACTAGCTTCATGACCCCGACCAACATTTATTGTTACAAGGTCATGCCCTTCGGGCTGAAGAATGCGGGAGCTACATATCAGAGATTGGTCAACAGAATGTTCGCTAATCAGATCGGGAAAAACATGGAAGTGTATGTTGACGACATGTTGGTCAAGTCAAAAACTGCCGATAACCATGTTCCCGATCTAAAGGAATGTTTTAAGATCTTGAGGAAGTATGGTATGAGGCTGAATCCCCAAAAATGTACCTTCGGGGTTGCGGCAGGAAAATTTCTGGGTTTCATAGTCAACACCAGAGGAATAGAGGCAAACCCCAATAAATCAGATCGCTACACGAAATGCCATCACCCCGGTCGTGAAAAGACGTCTAAAGTCTGACAGGAAGGGTGGCAGCCCTTAATCGGTTTATTTCCAAATCAACCGATAAGTGTTTGCCATTTTATAACCTGCTCCGGGGAAATAAAAAGTTCGAGTGGACCGATGAGTACGAGTGTGCCTTCCTCGACCTAAAAGCACATTTAGCTGAGCCGCCTGTGTTGTCTAAACCAATAGCAAGAGAGCCTCTTTTTCTTTACCTAGCTGTCACGGAAGATGCGACTAGCATCGTGCTAGTCCGAGAAGATGACCGGTCTCAGAAGCCAGTCTATTACATTAGCAAAAGGCTCCTCGGAGCCGAATCTCAGTATCCGATGATGGAAAAAATGGCGTTCTACCTTATCACGGCCTCCAGAAAGCTTAGGCTGTATTTCCAGTGCCATTCAATCCACATCATAACCGATCAACCTTTAAGGCAGGTACTACAGAAACCTGAGGCATCGGGACGTCTTTTGAAGTGGGCTATCGAGCTCAGCCGATTCGAGATACTATACGTACCACGAACTGCGATCAAAAGCCAAGCTCTGGCTGATTTCGTGGCAGAGTGCACTGGATTCTAAGAGGAACTAGTGGAAGAACCGGTGCAGGCCTTGTGGAAAGTCTTTGTGGACGGTTCTTCTAATGAGAACGAGTCCGGAGCTGGAATCATTTTGATATCCCCAGAGGGACATCGTTTCCACTCCACGTTATGGTTCGGATTCGAAGCTTTATTGGTTGGGCTAAGGGTGGCTCGGGAGCTGAAGGCCAGGGTCATCCAGTGCTATAGCGATTCCCAGCTCGTGGTAAACCAGGTCTCAGGGGAATACCAGGCGCGGGGAACCAAGATGGCGGCCTACCTGGCCAAGTTAAAGAAGGAGTTGTCCGCATTTGAGTACATCCTAGTCGAACAGATCCCTCAGGAGCAGAACGCCAATGCTGATGCCTTAGCAAAGCTCGCAACCTCTAGGGAGGCCGAAACCTTGATCTTGATACCGGTGGAATTCTTGGAAAGGCCAAGCGTAGGGGATACTGCGAGAGAGGTCGAGATGATCGACGCCAAGCCAACCTGGATGACTCCCATAGTCGAATACCTTACAACAGGAAAGTTACTTGAAGAGCGAAGCGACGCGAGGAGGATACTTTACCAAGCTCTGAGGTATACAATCGTAGACGGGACGTTATACTGATGTGATCTTTCTTTGCCTCTTCTACGATGTGTTCTGCCAGATGAGGCCAAGAATATTCTGCAGGAGGTGCATGAAGGCTTTTGTGGGGATCACGCTGGGGGGCAAAGCATGGCCTTGAAAATATTGAGGCAAGGATATTATTGGCCCACTCTATCAAAGGACTCAATTTCTTACGTCTAAAGGTGTGACAAGTGCCAGCGGTTCGCCACGATCACCCAAGCTCCACTAGTCGAACTGAAGATGATCTCGTCCCCGTGGCCGTTTGCGGTTTGGGTGATTGACTTAGTTGGTGCCCTATCCACGGGAAAAGGAGGAGTTCGCTATGCGGTAGTAGCTAATGACTACTTCACGAAGTAGGCAGAAACGGAGCCCCTGGCGATAATAACATCAAAGAGAGTCCTCGATTTTGTGGTTAAGAATATTGTCTGCCGGTTCGGGCTGCCGAAGAAGATTGCGTCGGATAACGGAACCCAGTTTGATAGCGCCCTATTCACTGAATTCTATAGAAGACACGGCATAATTAAAAGTTTTTCCTACGTGGCCTACCCCCAGGCTAATGGGCAGGTCGAGGCTGTGAACAAGACGCTCAAGGCGAGCCTTAAGAAGAGGCTGGATGAAGCTAAGGGAGTTTGGCCTGAACAACTCCCACAGGTGTTGTGGGCATACCGGACCTCACACCGAACTTCGATGGGGCATACTCCTTTCTCCTGGACTTTCGAAAGCGAAGTCGTCCTTCCTGTCGAAACAAAGATAGCCTCGCACAGAGTCCAGGCGTTCAGCCAAGAACAGAATGATAAATTACTTAGCGCGTCTCTCGACCTAATTGACGAAAAACGAGAAGCTTCACAGCTGCAGCTCGCGCATTATCAACAAAAAATCACTTGTTATTTCGACTCAAGGGTCAAGAAACGCATCTTTAACTTAGGCGACCTGGTGCTCCGAAGACTCTTTTTAGCCAGTAAGGATCCCAATGACGGAGCTTTGGGACCAAACTGGGGAGGACCCTACCAAATAATAGAGGTTGTAAAGGAATGGACCTTTAAACTAGCTCGGCTTAATGGAGAAACAGTCCCACGGGCATGGAACGTTGTACACCTAAAAAAATATTATCAACAGTCATACTTTTGTAAGGCTTAATTATAAAAGCCACCCTGTTTTATTAAAAAATGAGAAGTATATTTCTTGTATCGTTGTATGTTTCCGTGTGCGTATAGGCTTGAAAGAGCGTGTTCCAAGTAACCGAGAAAGATCTCTTTCTGATTACTTGGGGGCATATACCCCGAGAAGAAGGTCCTTAAAACTTAGAAGTTGGTTAAATTGAATAACCAGTGTTTTTTCTAAAAAGCACGAGGTATCGGTAAAACTAACGCGAACTAAGTTTTTAAAATTAAATATCGTGGACACAACCAAGTTCTAAACTTAGAAGTTGGTTAAATTGATTAACCAGTGTTTTTTCTAAAAAGCACGAGGTAGCGATAAAACTAACGCGAACTAAGTTTTTAAAGGTAAATACCCTGGACACAACTAGGTCCTAAAACTTAGAAGTTAGTTAAATTGATTAACCAGTGTTTTTTCTAAAAAGCACGAGGTATTGATAAAACTAACGCGAACTAAGTTTTTAAAGGTAAATACCCTTGACACAACCAGGTCCTAAAACTTAGAAGTTGGTTAAAATTGACTAACAGTACTTTGCAATCTCAAAGAAAAACGGTCAATAAACTAACACGAACTAAGTTTTTTACCAAACACATCATAAAAAATAAAATAGGTTGAAATAAAACTCGAGGTAACTGAAATCAATAAATTATTTTGAAGAGAAAAACCTCGTGATGAATAGTTACAGAAATAAATAAAAATGATAATACAAAAAATTCTAAGCCCCCCCCCCCCCAGGCCGCTCCGAGGATGTCACCTCCTCAACATCCTGCTCGCCGGCAGCAGAGGTCTCCCCGGTCTCAGTCGCCGGCGGCAGCTCCTTTTGCAGCTGAGCTTTGAACTTCTCGAGGTAGTGCCCCCATGCGTCGGAGGCCATGAAGGAGAAGTTGTCGTCCTGGTTGAAGGCCCAGCAGTGGTACAACATACTCTCCATGGAGGATGCCAATGCTTTCTTCTCCTCCAAAATGGCCGCCTCGACCTCCAGCAGTTTTGCCTTGGCCCCCTCGAGCTCAGCCTAAAGGGATACCGAGGCAGCTCTCGCCTCCTGCTCGCCTGCCTGGGCAGTGGTAAGGGCAGCCTTCGCTTCCTGCTCGCTCGCTTGGGCCACCGCCAAAACAGCCCTGGCATTCTGCTCGTTCTGCTAAGAGGTGGCGAGAGCAGCTTGGGCCGCGGTCAGCTCGGCCTTGACTTCCTCATTCCTGGACCTAATTCAAGAGATGTTGCGGTGAAGAGCCAAGACTGCCTACAATAAACAAAGGGGCAGTTAAACGCATACCCGAACAGTAAGATATATATATAAAAAGAAGATTCCATAACGTTCTCAAGGCTCCTCTCCTCAATTGCCCTCAGGTTAGTGGGTTTGGCCTTGTAATAGTGCTCCACCGAGTAGTTCGCCGTCTCGTAGACGGTCCTCCGAAAAGTTTCTGGGATCAGCTCCAGATCCTGGGGGTTGACGGGGATGCGAACTGTAGCAGCGGGGGGCCACTAGTGCTTGGGGACCAACCGGTGCTACCGGTTCCCGAGCAAGAGGATGAGGAAGGTGAGGAAGGGTCACAGTCGGGGCTACAGCGGGTGCAGCTCCTGGGCCCGAGATTTTCCCCTTAGCTGGGGATTGAGAGACGGTTGCAGCCAGGGGCGGCGTTTTCTTGGAAGTAGGCCAAAGCCTCTTGACAAGGGGACCCTCCAGTGACTTCCCTCTTGGGAACATCGAGCGGATGTCCGGCTCCCCCCTCTGTGCCATCTCCTCGCCTGAAAAGGAGAATGAAAAATACGTTAAGGATGCATGTACGTTCTTCAAAAGAAAATTATTAACAATAGACATACGTGAAGTAGAAAAATTCCTACCCTCCGAGCTAGAGAAAGAGTCTATTTCCACGACCTCTGGCCTCGGAGCTGCTACAGGGGAAGGAGAATCTAAAACAACCACTTCTTGGATTAGGGGAGGTGCCAGATCAGGCTCTACCTCGGAACTAGATCCCTCCGCATATTGCCAAAGTCCAGGGGTGACTATACCCTCTAGAAGGGAGGGCCACGACCTAAGATTGGTCCCATACTCCTAAAAAAAGGTCGACCTAAAAGACAACGTGTTGTCTACTACTACGGTGCCCCTGGGACGGCCCACGTCATCATGCAGCACTAACTGATCTACGCATTAGAGAAGGGTTATGTTGCGGTCTGGATCTTTTCGGTGGCGGTGCACGAGCTGGTTTGGGTTAAACCTAGCTAACCTAAGGTCCGCGGCTGCCCTATCTAAGTCCCGGAAAGAATAGGGGTTACCTTGGCCGGAGGGGCCGGCTGCTGCCCCTGATTGCGCTCGATCCAAGTCTGGATCCCGAGCAGCCTCTGGAGCTCTTCTCTTTCGCACGTGGGGCACCATGGGCTCATCTTCCTGCTCATCGCTGCCGCTAGCCACGACATCGACATCAGGAATGGTCTCCATCACGCGAGCTGCTGGATGATTGGCCTGCGTCCTCCTCAAGGCCAGAGTTTGGCCTGCTGAGATCAACTTACACGCCAACATCGTGTTATCCGACATAAGCTGGCGGTAGTCCTTCTCACTGGGCGGAAGCCCCACCAGGGTATCGTACTGACCCCCAAGGGTCATGGATTTGGCCGTCCTCGCGAGAATAGCTGCATGAAGATGTTCCAATCAGTATACATGTGAAAAAAAAGAAGAGGGTTTTTTAAACGCGGGCTAAGGATGGAAAGCTTACGAGGACGGTTGAAGTAATGGTACTCGCAGTTTCGAAACCCAGTCGACCTGAAGAATTGGTCCTTGAAGTCGTTGGGATGGCTGGGCAGCTCGATGATTGCAGGAGAGTTCGGGAAGCGGGTCAGGTAGTAGAACCCATCGCCTCGTCCCCGTTGATCCGGGCTGGCTTTGAGGCAGAAAAAATAGAGGATGTCCGCTGGGGTAGGGACTTCCCACTCGTGTTTCAAGAAGAGATACCTCAGCCCCGCTAGCAGATGGTAGGAATTAGGAGGTAGTTGAAAGGGGGCCAGCTTCATGTAATTCAGGAAGTCGGCGAAGTACTGGTCCAGAGGGAAGAAGGCCCCGACCTTAAGATGTTCATCGCCCTAGGCCGCAAACTCCTCATCAAGAGGCGCGCAGCTCCTCTCACCCTCGAGGGGAGGTCGGGCGATAAGGGCACCTATCCCAACCTCGATGTTGTGGGATAGCAGTATCTTGTTAACCTTCCCTTGGGTCGTGATCTTCGAGACTATTCTCTCTGCCTCGAAGAAAGCGGCAGGTCCCACCTCGACCTCCTTCTCCACCGTGGGACCAAACTGGGGGATGGGAGACTCCACCTCGATCTCTTTCCCTTTGCTGGATTGCTAGGACGATGAGCCGGCCACGCTTTTCTTGGACACATTCTTTCTGGGCCCCATCTGGTTGCCTAGCGAACAAGAACGAGGAAAAACTTAATGGGGGACCTAAAAAGTAAAAAAGGGAAAACAACGCGAGAAAAAGTGACTTTCATAAGCGAGCTAAGGTAATCTCAGCCCGCGGTGTGTGAAGCCACACGCTACCATAGTCACGCGCCCACGTTTCCAACGGATCCCTGATCTTCAGGGATCTTTGTGTCAGGAGGGTCAGATTATTGCTTACCTTGGAGGGGAAGTTTTGAGAGGAAAACCACCTAGGAATTGTGATCCCTAAGCTACCCGGTTTTACACCCTAAAATCCTCTCACCTTCCATATTCTAAATAGGCATTTCCTAAAGTTACCCAGAAAGTTACCCAGAAATTACCTAGTTATGAACATCTCATTCCTAGACATGTTTTTAAATATAATCAATATGCCTAGAATCGAAACCTATGCGCCAAAAACAACCTATTGTTTACGACTGAGAAATAGGTTTGCCTAACAAAGAAACAGGGAAATCGAAACATGCAACAGACAAGGAACTTACAGTGTATATTCCGAATGAAAGTTGCAGGCAGCATAGGAGTAGGAGTCCTGGTGGAATCCTTAAAGCTGGACTTCTGAAAGGCTCTTGTGGCGAGAATGTGGGGATTTCTAGGATTATGACCAGAAGAAGAAGAAGAGCTTCTGAAACTCAAAAGAGAGAAAATAAGGAAAAAAATTCAAATGAAGAGTGACTAGTATTGAAGAATGCCAACCTTATATATACATAAGAGGCATAAGGAAACAAGGACCGTCCGATCAAATTAATTCAAGATACGAGGGTCATAACTCAAGAGATGAAACGATGACAGAAAGGTGGCTAGGCCATTTAATGCAATTCTCGGAATCCGAACAGTCACCAACCACGATGTTCCACGTGTCCGGTACCCATGTTGTGGGCAGGACATGAAGAGTCGAAAGGGAAGTTTAAAAGCCCTCGCTGTGAAGATCAAAGATGACATCATAGGTCACGAGTAGGGGCTTGGGGGGCAAATGTACGCCCTAAATATCCGCACACACTTTGGCGAGCTAGAAAAGGGCCTAAATCGATCTGCCACGTGTCAACCGTCCACCCAGAGCTGTTTGTTACGAACCCCTAAACAACCAGCCCGAACTGATGGATCAATTAGTTTCTCTGTACGTGGAGCCGTTGTGTCGACATAATAGAAGCCACGAGCTAGCGCCACATTAAGCTCATGGTGCATCAGAGGTGTGACACCCCCGAATCCTTATAAAGTCAACCACGCAATATAAATGTGCATATACCAGACATCACGTGTCTGTTTTATTCCTGAATTCTCAGATATGCAGTATAAACATCCGTGTTCAGACACCCCACGCCTGATTTGGGCCATGCGGCCCAATACCCATCTTTACCTATTGATTAGACCACACTTCACTGCAAGGTTTAGGAATTAATCATCAGTGTCACATAAATGACATGATGGATGATTAGATCACGGGATGACCCCAATACCTACTCAGAGATCAATCCCCTTTAAATACCGAAACCCTGGGTAGTGCAAAGGGTTGGCTTCTTCTTGTAAAGAAAACACTTTGTAAGAAATAGTAAGGAGAGATTAATAATATCAACTGGTGGACTAGGGGGATTTTAACCTCCAAACCACCTAAAAAAGGAGTGACCATCTTTTCTTTGCAATTAGTTTCCACATTCTCAATTGATATCATTGTCATATTACGGTTTATCAATCAGTACTAATCCATCCTATTTATTCGTATAATTATCTGTTGGCAAAAAACCGCGTCAACATACATAATATTATCACAGAATAATATAGTCCATAAAATATATGCATAACAAATTCAATTCATTTATTTATTTCATAAAATAATGTCTACTACATATGCTTTTAGGGCACAATTCCCAACACTTAATAAAGTTGTCGACGAGAAAATGGAGGAGTGAAATAGTCAATATGATGGGACATATGATGCAGAAGACTCCATCGATCGACTTGGACTTGAGGACCCTATTATGGGACTATAATGCCCCGACTAACTCTAAGACCTCAGACCATTAAAACTACTAAGCATAACTACTATTTTGGAATACTTACATAAAATAATAGAACTTTATTAGAAAATCCAAAATACGGGATCCCATTGTTATTACATAAAAACATAAAGAAAACTTAAACCTTTAGTTAATTGTTCAAATACTAAATGTTGAAAACATAAATACATAAATTAAAAGACTTGAAACAAAATGTCATCCTCGATCTTTCCCATCAGTCCATTCACTCAATCATCTCCCAATACATATGTCAAAGCTGCTATGAATTTGTCCCGCCTTCCAAGTTTATTTTCTTGCACCATCTAAAATAAAAAGGAATGAGCCTAATGCCCAGTAAGAAAAATCTACTAAAACATATCATAAGTCAGAAAACGTAAAAACATAAATCAAAAAACGTATGACGTAAAAACGTAAATCATAAAACATAGGACTATAATATTAATGGCCATTAACTCATTACTGTAGTATGTGGTAGAAACCATCTAGGTCATTTTGCTACTATTCGAGGTAGGCTTAAACACAATATAGTATATGATAAACCATCTAGGTCCTCTTGCTACTATTCGAGGTAGGTTTAAACATAACTATAATCTACGATAATGATAAAAATATTGGGATTTGCTTATTTGCTATCTAAGCAACTACATTTCCCAAGCGACTACAACATAAAATATATACATACATACTTACATACACATATAGCACATAAACATAATCATAACACATAAAATCTAACCTATTTTCCTTACCAAGAACTGGGATATTGGAGACATGAATGGGATTGAAAACTCCTAAAACCAAACAGTAAGATCCATAAGTTTTCTAAAGAAATGAAGATGAAGATGAAGAGAAGATCTAAATCATCGAGATAAGAACTTATTGAAAACCTTTAGTTTCAAGAAACTCAAACACCTAACCAAAAGCCATTATAACAAGTTAGGATTTTGAAGAAAATGAAAGAATAAGAGGAACTATAATGAACTAAACCTGAGGATAAAGAATACCTTGGATAGATTAGAACTTCAATCTACACCTCAGTACCAAAATATCACTCTATCTTACTTCCCAAGTGTTTAGAAAAGCTTAGATTAGAAAGCTTTTAACCCCAAAACCCTAGTGTTTCTCTCTAGAATGAACTTAACAGCTTGGAGGCTCTGAAAAATGCTTGAATGATGAAGCAAATGGCTGAGTGAAAGGTCATATTTATAGAGTTCAAGGAGTGAAACTAACTCCTTTTGAAATGAATAAATAATTGAATAAAAATTTAATTTTTTGTTCAACGGGTGCCCAGAACTCAATCAAAAACGTTCAAGAGCAAGTCCAAGTTGTTGAGGACTGTTTCTAACTCAGATTCCACGAATTTTCAAAAATGCCAAAGGGAGCCAATATATCACCCCTATAGGCCTGGCCTTATGGTAGCGTCTCAGAAGTTAGTAGTAGTAGTAGCAGTAACAGTAACAGTAGCAGTAGCAGTAGTAGCAGTAGAATTTTAGTTTTCGTGGTTATTGGTTCAAGTCGGGATTTAGTTAGAAACTCGTAGAAATAGTTATGGATTTTATAAGTTTAACCTATGGTTTAGAAATATTAATTTTAACATAAGGTTTGATTAATATAACTGGTCGTAGAAATATTATTTATTATAACCTAAAGTTTAGATAGAATAATTAAGAACGTGACACTTGTCACATGTATGATTTTAAGGATTTAAGCATCTTGGATGAATAAATTAATAAAGGATAGATCTAGAAGGTCTAGAGCCTTCCCTCATCTGTTAGGATCACATTTTACTTAGTCAAAGTGGTTTAAATAAACTTCAAGTGTGCTGAAAACGTGCAAAAACATGTGTTAAAATATCAGTGTATGCCGATATATCAAAGCTATAGGGGCCGATATATCGCCTATTTTTTATACGGAAAACAAGTCGACTTCGCACGAACGAAACCACGGAAGCTCGGGGTATAGGTAGGGTGATATATCGCCTAGGGGAGGTGATATATCGGCTCCAATGGGTATTTTTGAATTTTTGTGAAATCCTGAACTAGAAACAGCCCTCAACAACTTTGACTCGTTCCTGAACATTTTTGACCGAGTTCTGGGCATCTATTGAATAGATAATTCAAATTTATTCAATTTTTAATCATTTATTTATTCATTGAAATGGGAGTTAGTTTCACTTCTTGAACTCTATAAATAGGACCATTCACTCAATCATTTTATTCATCATTCAAGCATAGTTCAGAGCCTCCAAGCTGCTAAGTTCGTTCTAAAGAGAAACACTAGGGTTTTGGGGTTAAAGCTTTCAAATCTAAAGCTTTTCTAAATACTTGGGAAGTAAGCTTTTGTTTGATTTCGGTGTTTGAGGTATAGATCAAAGCTCTAAGCTATCTAAGGTACCATTCGTCTATAGGTTTAGTCCATTTTCATTTTTCTCATTCTTTCCTTTTCTTCAAATACTAATTCGTTATTGTTTACCGAGTTTTTTGGAAACTAGAATTATAAGAGATAAGAGAGCTTAGAAAGCGAAGAGCGTAGATTATCATACAAGGAATTTTACGTGGTTGGGGTGTTAAAGAGCCTTAGTCCACGAGTCGATTGTATTAGAGCTTTTAGGAGCTTAAGTAATGAGATCTCTCTAAATTTGAGCAGAGTATATGCTTACAAGAGAAAAATCTGTTCCCTTTTTCCCAGTGCACAACTGTTCATATTTATAGGCAGTTGAATGCTCTGGGTTTGGGCCGAATTAATCCGGGCCCAATAAGAGTATAAACAGTATTTGCACACTGATGGAGGCTTAATACAAAGGATTTTAATAAATAAGATGCACTAACTAGGGCCTATTGGGCCAGCCTGAGCGTAACCACACTACAAGACTGACAACAGTACGCAGCTTCAATCTGGTTCGCGTGGGCTTTGAATGAGATCCGGGGGACAGGATCCGTCAGAGTAGTGGCAGTACAGTTCTACAATGACGACATACATTTCGTATGTAACCTCTTCTATAGGTTAGTTATGGAGACAAAACTCTGTGTTTCTCAGATGGAAGTTAGTATCGGAGAACACTTATCACGCCCAACCTAGATGCCTGGTCCGGGTTCATTTACTAACATCCCTCTTGATTTACCAGGACCCTGGCTCATTTACCAGGATCCAAGTTTATACACTATCGTCCTGATCCATTCGTAGACTTGAGGAAATAGTTTCTTCATCACACCGTGGGTAACACCGGACAAGGGGTCCGGGAAGATGAAACACACCGGCTTCATGGTCCTGGCTTTTCTTCTGAGAATGTGTGGGCTTTACTGGTACTTGGATCACTTAGACTTACTCTTGGCCCATTTATTGGGCCTGATCTGGGCCTTAAATCCCTTCAGGGTGGCCCATGAACTCAATATGTGGAGCCGTGAATGTTGGGAAGAAACGGGGATAACATTTACCCCCCAAGCCTTCACAAGTGCTTGCGCGGTGGAGGTTTGCTTCCTTCCCCGGATCAATTCTTGACATCCCAGTTCATTCCCCAGGAAACGGGTCCACTTTCATTGGGAATTGATTACCGAGAGCTTGTATAATAAGCATTTGTATTAACGTCCCTGATCAAATCCCAAAGGTCTGGTCCGTTTACTAGGATCCGGGTTTGTTTACCAGAGCCCAGGTTCATTTACTTCAAGGCCGTTTTAAATGACCTCTGATCCTTCAGCTTCATCATGATACACACACGTGTCCCCCTGCAATTGGTACGTCGATGGTACTCAAGTCTGACAGATTAGGAGACATTCTCTTGGTTACCATGTTGGCAGTCAAACGTCAGCGCGAATTCCGAAGCGTCCCATCTGCACGAACGGATCCTTTAATATTCCTACATCATTAAGAATTGTTGGATGGGATGACCTTTGAGATGCTTTTCCTGTGGATCGTTGGATCGAGGCGGTGTGGATCACGACTTGGGGAACCCACGATCCGATACTCGAGTGGGCTAATTAATGCCCTTGCGCGATCCGAGACCGTCTGATGGGGGGGGGTTGTGTTGAACCGTCAGATCAAAAACACATTTTTGATCCTTATAAATACCCCCAGATTTTCATTCAAAAATTTTACGCACTTCGAACGAACGAAATCACAGAAAGGACCTTTTATGTCCGAGCTTGCCGAAGAAATTCTCCGTCAGTTACTCTGCCTTTGTCGTCATCTCTTTCCTACACTTTTGATTTCTGCAACCTTGCCCGAAAGTGTGACTTCAGCCCAACCGTTGGACGAACTTTTGTGTCGCCTCTACTTGTTCAAGACTGTGGTTCTGCCGTCATTGTCGCCAAAAACACATCATCCTCCACAATCAACACTTTTCCGTAAGTTTTCCAACCCTTTTACTCATGTTTTCTTGTGCTTTTCATTTTGTTATACTGCCGTTATAGCTATATGGTTGTTAGAGTCGGGGCCACCGTTTAGGGTTGCTCTAGGTGTCTTAGAATAAAGAACAAATTTTATGGGTTGTCCTGGATCCTCTCATGTCCGGGTTGTCCCTGAACAAGCGGTAATAGGCCAACTTGGGAAAGCTTTAGAAAAACTCTTCTTATTTGTTCCCGATCAGGGTTCTGCGGATCTTTGGTGATCCCAGATCTAATCCGGATGGGACTCTTCCAAGCAGTTCGTAGGAGAGCTCCCGTACCTTAACCAACCTTTTTGGATTTTGGTGCTAACTGCTTTGTTGCTTTCTGTGTTCCCTTTTGTTCCCAGATCATCAGCCATGAGTCACGACGTCACCTTCCATCTAGAAGAGTATGTCCAAGTAGCCCCTTTCGTCCTGGAACAACCAAATGTTGGATATCCTGGAGAAGCATTTAGGCATGGAGTCAAGCCCTGGACTGTTTTATAACCGCCTAGCCAGGAAGGAGGAAAAGGCCCACACCAGTGTGGGCGAATTTGGGGCCTGGAGCATGGGCCACATTAGCGTGGGAGCCACTCTCCCATTCCACGACTATTTCACACATTTCCTTAAGTTTGTGGGGATCGCGTCGTTTCAGCTCTTGCCCCAAGCTTACCGGCTCCTCGCGAGATGGCGCATCTTCTACGTGGTGAAGGAAATAACGGAGCCGCAGCTTAACGCCAAGGACAAGACCCGGGACGACTTCTACAGACTGAATCCTCGTGGCAATTATCCTGCCCCCACTAGTTCCTGGAAACATCCCCCGGATGTCAGACACTATTGGTTTATGACATCCGGGTTCCTCTTGGATAAGAACCCCACGTTGATGCTGGACTTCCAACGAGTAGGTAAGTAGTCTCTTTTTTCCTAGTTTAATTCGTTCTCATTATTTTTGTTATCTGCTTTCAACTTAGAGTGCTGGATGATAGGACCCTATGCCTAGACCCCCCTTACTGAGTCGATCCTTGACCAGAAGAAGCTCTATGCCACGTTAAGCGCGGAGGACCTGGATGTAGGGGTTATGTAAACACCGCCAACCTGCGAGTAGTTGGGATGTTGGCGGCCAACCAGACAATTGTGGCCCTAGCCTCCGGGGGATACAATGCGAGAAAGATTCGGCTTTGAGGGAGGAATTGTCCCTCGCCCAAATCGAGGTTGTGGAAGCCGCGGCCTGGGCAGATGCAGCGAAAAGGAAGAGAGAGCAGGCCCAATGATCAGAGAGGGCCACCTCCGAGGAGCTGGAAGCTCTCTTCGAATAGGCTCAGCTGGACACGGGGTCTCCCAGGGCTATTGTATCGGGGCAAGGTAATTCTCCTTTGCTTTTGACTTATGTTCCCCATATTAGGGACTTAATTAGGGATAGAATAGTTTTTTGAGGCCACCTGTCCGGGGCCGTTAGAGAAATGAGACCATCATCCCCATCATTGTAGATCCAGAGGCTCTCATGTTCTCGTCTGGGTTCCTTCAATATGGTAACTTCTTCGACCTGGACGACATGGGTGACCGAATTCATTCCTTCACTTTAGATAAGGGTTCGTCCCGGAGGACCTTAGCCTAGTTTTTCTTTTGAATCACTTCTTATCCTTACTTGTATACTTTGCTAACTTTCTTTATGTTTGTCTATTTCAGAAGGATCTGATATGTCTAATCCTGTGGTCAAGATGAAGCAAGCCCTTGAGGCCCAGGCGGCCAAGGCCAAGGCGTCGGCCAAGAAATCCGCCAGAGGCGCGCCCAAGAACAAGGTTTTGGATGCGATTGGGCTTGATGTCGGAGTCAAATACGGTCGGGGAGGCCTCTGTCGCAACCCCTACTACAACGGTTCATACTGAGGTTGTCCCACCCCAACCTGCTCGACCTCCGGTCATTGACCTGGAGCAGGAACCTCTGGCAAGTCAGGGGTCCAAGAAGAGGGCTGCAGACTCGGCTGCTGGTGAGTCCGCGAACCGGGCGAAGAGGGCCAAGACTAAAGACCTCTCCTTGACGGAGAATTCTTTCGGGAAAATTCAGTTATCCACTCGAGAACTTCTGGAGGCTCCCATGCTCCCCGTCAATCCGGCTCTTCCTGAAGAGGGGGAGATGATCCTATGGGAGGAGCGGTCGAAGATGGTGTCCCAGACATGGGAAGACGGCCAGGGAAAGAGGGAGGAGGTTTACCGGGCTCTAACGATCCGTCGTAAGGTTGAGTTCGCCGATCGTCCAGCTGCTTTCAGTGCTCCTCAGCCGATCATGGATCGGCTCGTTGTCGAGACTGGGTTTCGCCCCAAATTGGGGCAGGACACAACCCCATTCGCCACGGACCTGCTGGAACAGGTTGGGACTAATATGTCCAATCTTCAATTGAAATGGTACGCCACCTTGGCTAATCAGGATGCTCTGTTCATCTCCCAGGCTATCCGTCACCAGGCCACCGCTGTAAGTCATCTGCCCATATCTCCCTTTGCTTTTCATATTTTTAATCCATATTTTTTCTAACTTTGATTTGTTCCAGGATACTTTACTAGCCCACCAGAATGCCGACTTGGTGGCCGAGATGGCGATGAAATTGGAGACGGGCCAGCTGGAATTGGAGGGGGATGTCAACCAGCGGAAAGCCGCTAAGGAAGCCCTAGCCAAGGAGGTGGCCCAAGCCAAAGAGAACCGCGAAGAGGCCGATCGGGCTCGGTTCCAGCTTGAATAACTTCGTCCCAGAAAGAAGCTGAACACAAAAAGTTGGTGGCTAGTCTGGAGGCGGAGCTTCTTCGTGTTCGGGGCTCTAAGGCATCGTCTAAGGCTCTCCTGGAGATAGCCAAAGTCCAGTCTCGCCAGGATCGGGAGAAGATCATCCCTCTTGAGTCTCGGATTCATGCCTTGGACGATCTTCTTCAGCTAGAGGTGAAAATGCACAGGGAGGCCCGTCAAGGGAAAGAGCAGGCGGATGCCTTGTTGGAGACCACCTTCGACGAGGCTATCTACATGGCCTGGCTCCAGGACAAGAACATGAACCTCCTGCTTTACCCCAATCCCGCCGCGAAGAGAGCCGAGTTCGAGGCTAAGGAAAAAGTTGACGCGGAGCCCTTGGCCGAGGAAGAGACATATGGGGCCAACCCAGAGGCATCAGGACACGGAGAAGCATAAGCCCGGGTCTTTTACTTGTTTTTCTCTCTTTTTTTTGTAACACTTTTATGGACGCGAGTGCCCAAGAAAATTTTTATGTGTATTTAATTTTTCCTTTTGCGCAAGGCTTTCTCGTTCAATTCGTTAGAATCTCACTAAGTGTTTTACCACCTTACATGAAAGAGTCGAATGTTCGATCCTGGTTCCAACAGCCGGGACCATTTGGGAAAAATAGAAAATGTTTATCACGTCTGGGGAACCATGTTCGTCCTGATTTCATAATATGAGCTCCAACAGCCTAGACAATCAGAGATCTCTTTAGATTTTAACTTATTAACTCGCTTTAATCTTGTTGTTCAGGTTCCAATAGCCTAGGCCACTAGAGAGTTAACAATTGTCACCAAAATTGTTTGTCCTGATTCTGGTGTTCAGGTTCCAATGACCTAGGCCATCAGGGATTGGTTGATTAGCTTATTTGGGACCTATGGGTAAGTTTCCCACGACCTGGGCCATTTATAAGACCTAGGACTCACTTTCCAATGGTTCTGGGCCATTATAGGAAAGGCGTGGATATGTATTTGGTTATTTGGGACCACGTTCGGTTGACCGATTTCCAGGTTTTTTATACTTCTGAACCATGTATGTCCGAGTTGGGACTAGGCCTGAGCCTTACATCCTATTTGGTTTGTACCCCCCGGGGCATGTATGTCCGAGTTAGGGACCAGGCCTAAGCCTTGTGTCCTATTAAGACTAGGCCTGAGCCTTACGTCCTATCGGGTCCCAACCCCCCGGACCATGTATGTCCGGGTTAGGGACTATGCCTGATTCTTGCGTCCTTTTGTTAGGAGTTGGGTTTCTGCTACCCCCAGTCTGTACGGTCTGAACTAGGACTAAACTTTGTGTTTTGCATCCTGTTTTTTTTGTTCCCGGACTTGTTCGTACGAATGGATATACCCCCCCCCCCCCAAGTGAGCGAAGACTAGTCTTGGGCCACTTGTTTATGAAGACGGATGCGAATTTCCATTTCTTTACAATATTTCTTTATGATGTTTTGCACACATCATTTTCATTAACTAAGAAACCGCCCTGGGGCGTACATTTTTTACAAGAAAAATTAAAAGCAGGAACATGCCCTCCTGACTATTGATAGTATTTACGGAGATGTTCCGCATTCCAGGCCCTTGGGACCTCTGTTCCGTCAAGTCACCTTAAGCGATATGTTCCCGGACACACTTCATGTTGGATTTCGTATGGTCCTTCCCAGTTTGGGCCCAGAACCCCCACTCCCAGATCTTGGGTTGCAGGGAAGGCTCTTCTCAGGACTAGATCACTGGTTTCAAACCTTCCGCTCCTAAATTTAGAGTTAAAATGCCGAGCAATCTTGCCTTGGTACATCTTCAACTGAACCTGGGATTCTTCCCGGATCTCCTCAATGAGGTCTAAAGATTCCTGGAGTAGGGCGTGGTTCTGGGCGGGATCATACGTGTTCTTTCTATGGGATGGGATAGCTGTTTCCACTGAGATGACTGCTTCGCATCCATATACCATGGAGTAGGGAGTGTGTCTGGTAGACGTTCTTTCGGTGGTCCGGTATGCCCATAATACGTAGGCCAGCTCCTCCGACCACTTGCTTTTGTAGGCTTGAAGCTTTTTCTTCAATGTTCCCTTCAAGATCTTTTTCACAACCTCTGTTTGCCTGTTTGCTTGAGGTCTGGCGACCGCAGAGAAGCTTTTGATGATGTCATGCCTTTCACAGAAGTTAGTGAAATGGACGCTGTCAAATTGCTTCCCGTTGTCGGACACGATCTTGTAGGGGAGGCCATATCGGCACACAATGTTGTTGATGACAAAGTCCAGGGCCTTTTATGAGGTGATGATGTTCATGGATTCTGCCTCGACCCACTTGGTGTAATAGTCGACGGCCACGATAGCGTATTTCACACCACCCTTCCCGGTCGGGAGCGACCCTACTAGTTCGATGCCCTACACTGCGAAGGGCCAGGGACTCGTCATTAGATTTATTTTTGTTGGAGGGGCTCGCGGGATCTTCGCGTACCTTTGGCATTGTTCGCAATTGCGGACATAATCCACACAGTCTTTCTTCATGGTTGGCCAGAAATATCCTTGCCTTAGGATTTTCTTGTACAAGTTGAGTCCGACTATATGATCTCCGCAAAAACCTTTGTGCACCTCGTGCATAATTGAACTCATTTCGGTCCCGAATACGCATCGGAGGTATGGCATGGATAGCCATTTGCGATAGAGTTTTCCTTCCATCATGACGTATCTGGGGGAATGGTACTAAAGCATTCTGGTTGCTGCCCTGTCCGTGGGCAACCCCCAGGTTGTTAGGTATTGGATGATGGGTCCCATCTAGGATGTGGAGTAGTCTATAGCGTTGATCGTGGGGGCTCGAATACTTGGTGCGGGGAGATGGTTGATTAAGACAAGCTCGAAGAGCTCTGCCTCAACATTCGTGGCCAGTTTTGCCAACGTGTCTGCAAACACGTTTTGTTCCCTAAGGATCTGGCGGATGGAGTGTTTCTTAAAAAGATTGAAGCAGCTCTCACGTTTGTGTCACATAAGCTGCCATCTTTTCCCCTTTTGTTTGGTATTCCCCCGAGATTTGTCTGACAACCAATTAGGAGTCGCTATAGACCTCCAGACTCGCGACCCCTACTTCCTAGGCCAAGCGCAATCTGGCCAACATGGCCTCGTGCTTAGCCTCGTTGTTTGATGCCTTGAACTGGAATCGTAGGGCACTTTGTATCTGGTGTCCTTGTGGTGACACTGGGATGATCCCGGCTCTTGCTCCGTTTTTGTTCGAGGCTCCGTCTACGAAAACCTTCCACAAGGGTACCATGGGATTGATGGGATCGTCATTTTTAGTGATCCTGGTGCATTCCACGATGAAGTCGGGCAGGGCCTGCCCCTTGATTGATATTCTAGGGACATACGTAATGTCAAACTAACTCAATTCCATGGCCCACTTCAGGAGTCTCCCCGATGATTCAGGTTTTCGTTACACTTGTCGTAAGAGATGGTTGGTTAGCACTCTTATGGCATGGGCTTGAAAGTAAGGCCTAAGCTTTCGAGATGCAATTAGTAGGCAAAACATCAATTTTTCGATTAGTGGGTATTGCAACTCTGCACCTAATAACCTCTTGCTTACGTAATAGTCCAGAAGCTGGGCCTTCTCTTCTTCCTATACTAGCGCGACACTGATGGCGTGTTCGGTCACGGCTAAATAGAGGTACAACGGCTCTCCATCCACCGGCTTTGCTAAGATTGGTGCTCGAGCCAAATGCTTTTTAAGTCTTTGGAAAGCCTCTTTGCATTCGGCCAACCATTCGAACCTTTGGCTTCCTCGAAGGATGTTGAAGAACGAGATACATTTTTCTGTGGCTTTCGAGACAAAACGGCTCAGGGCGGCTATTCGCCCTGTCAAGCTCTGAACATCTTTGTGCTTCCGTGGCGAGGGCATATCGATCAATGCTTTGATCTTGTCTGGGTTGGCCTCTATTCCTCGGTAGCTTACTATGAAGCCTAGGAATTTTTCGGATGCCACACCAAAGGTGCACTTCTTGGGGTTCAACTTCATCCCATACTTCCAAATGATTGCGAATGCTTCTGCTAGATCATCGGTGTGTCCTCCGGAGGTCTTGGACTTGACCAGCATGTCATCAATATAGACCTCCATATTCCTTCCCAGCTGGGCTTGGAACATTTTGTTGACGAGCCTTTGATACGTGGCTCCGGCATTTTTGAGTCTGAAAGGCATGATGATGTAACAGTACACCCCATTGTCAGTCTGAAAGCCGGTGTGTTCCTGATCTGCTACATGCATTAAGATCTGGTTATAGCCTGAATAGGCATCCATGAAGCTCAAAATCTCATATCTGGATGTTGCATCTACCATTTGGTCGATCCGGGGTAGAGGGAAACAATCTTTGGGGCAAGCATTGTTGAGGTCTGTGAAGTCGATGCAATTTCTTTACGTCCCATTTGGCTTGGGCACCAGCACCGGATTGGCTAGCCATACGAGATACAATGCTTCCCAGATGAAGTTGATCGAGTATAACTTCTCAACTTCTAGTTTGAGGGCCTCTTCCCTCTCCGCCCCTAGAGGGCTCCGTTTCTGCCGGACCGGAGTCGCGCCCTCGTCGATGTTCAAGGCGTGGCAGATGATGTTGTGGTCGATCCCAGTCATATCCGAATGAGACCAGGCTAGGATGTCCTGGTTCTCTTTCACTCAGGCGACGATGGCAGCTCGGACCTCTGTGTTTAGGTTCTTCCCGACTTGGATTACCTTAGTTGGGTTGGTGTCGCTGATACACACTTCTTCAATTTCATCCATGGGGGCCAGTGCCCGGTCTGCCCCTATCCGCGGGTTCAGTTCTTCCTCCTCCCGGACCATCCTTTGTGCCGGGGGAGAGGGCGGAGCTGGATCGACATTTTCCTCCTCAAGAGGCTCCTCGCGGACCATATAAATAGGTCGGGCAAACATGATAACTCTACAAAACAGAGTTATTTTACCACTTTTTATATGCTAATTGTTGCTTAATTCTTGAGTTTTTAAGTAATTTATTAAGTTTTTAAGTACTTTTGAATTTATTAGGTTTATTTTAATTTTATAGATTTTTGTGTGTTTTTATAGTTATTTTGTTGTAAAATTTTATAGTTTAATTATTTAAATTTAATATTGTTAAGTTAGAAGTAAAAAATATGCAATTTTGAACTTAAATGTTAAATATAAATTAAGCTATAATTAATATTTTCAAAAGAATTAATTTGATTTATTTTATACTTAAAAATATTTGATTATGACTTAATTTATGTTTATTTTGTAGGGAATTGTTATATTATTGGTGCTTGAAAAGACAAGAAAAAATAAAGAATTTTTTTTGGCAAAACTGAAAAGAAAGAGCTGAAAATGTCATTTTTGAAGCCCATTCTGTGCCCCAGCCCGCCTGGCCCCTTATTCCAGCAGCTGCTTCCTCTTGGGCCCGTGCCTCCAATCCAGCCACTGCCTCAGCAGCCAGCCTCCAGCCGAGCTCCTCCCACCAATGTCACAGGCAAGCAACACCTCCCAGCCAGCTCCCAACCGAACGCCAGCACCCTTCCTCCAGCAGCACATTCACGCCTAGGCCAGCCATCACTCGGCCCAATCTGGGCCCTCTTCAGTTCACTCCCCAGGCCCACGAAAATCCCTTCAGCATCTGCCCACAGCCTTCGACCCAGCAGCAAGCCTCCAGCTGCCAATCCGCCTGGTTCCTCTTCAGCCAACCCACGCCCAGCTCCCCTAGCCTGCCACCAAGCTTCTTTTTCCCCTTTTTGAGCCACAAATTGTCACTTTGTCCCCTTGTCCAAAAATACCACATTCTTACCCCCACTTTCTACACCTTTTACTCAAAAATCATCATTACACCCTACAATTTACCCCTATTTGCCATATTATAATTAATTCAATTAATTTAATCAATTTAATTAATTTGAATTGATTATTTTAATACCCTTTTTTTTTTTGCTATAAATAAGGGAGTTTAGGGATAATTTTGGAGGAGGTTACCATACTACACATTCTACACTTTCAAAACCTCTCTATTCTCTTCATCTTCTTCTTCTTTTTGGTTATTTTCTCTGTATTTTTAGAGGAACAATTTGGGGGTTTTCCTCCAAATTTTCCTAGTTATGTTTGTAATTTCTACTCTAGTTATGTGCTTCTAATCTTTTTCATAAGATTATAAAGATTATGATGAAGCAACTTTTAACTAGATAATATTTATGTTGTATGTTGATTTCCCTTGTAATGCAACAAAGTTTATGGATTTTTCTTCTTCATATATGTCTTTCATCTTCAATATCCCATATTTTGGATTGTTAGATAATATGCACTTTGTTCTTCACTTTGCAAAACATAATATTCTTTGTGTAAAATGTGTCATTAAATTCTACACATTCAATGCTTAGAACAAAAATATTATGTTTTTCCTTATAAATAATGTTATTTGGTTTTTTGTTGTTTCATTAGATTGATTCACATTAAATACTTTGAAATTATAATTTTTGAAAAGTGAAGAAAAATCATATCTTTTTAGAAGTAATTTGTGCTTAAAATTATAAATCTACTTGGAAAATGATAGTTTGATTTATTTTAACTATCACTAAAACTTGGGAATAAATATACTAATAAATAATATTAAACTTACATTTTGTGGATTCTGGTATCTTAGTAATATTTCCTTTTACCACTTATTTTAAAATCCTTATTGAGTTATTTTCATTCTATTAAATAGCTTTATTTTAAATCTTTTATTTTATATTCATGACATTAAATCTCAACAATCTTTGGAGCTAGGTTAGAATTTATTAATTTTGGTTTAAAATAGTTTTCTTTTTTTATTTTTGACAACTCCTTTGGGTTCGATCTCATGCTTACACAAACACTATATTCCATATACGATTCGTGCGCTTGCGAGTATAAACTTTTAAAACATACCCGTTTTGGGTCCATCAAGTTTTTGGCGCTGTTGTCAGGGAGTTGCAAGAGAAAAGAAATGAAATTTATCTCAAGGTTAGTAAATTCTTCTACTAATTATTTTAAGTTTTGCACTTAAAAAAACTATATATACAAAAATATAAAAAATATATATCTATAAAAACTAAAAAAAAAAGATAGATAAAAAGAAAATTTGGGACGGTTCTACCACCCATAAAAAAAAGTTATTTATATATTTATATTTATTGCATTTTCTTTAGTTGACGCACTTGTGCCTCATATCTTTCTTTTTAATTTTTATAGTTGACGACATTTGTGCCTCCTATCTATCCTTTTAATTTTTATAGTTGATGGCACTTGTGCCTCCTAATTTTGTTGTAATTTTATTTCGTTTATAATTTTGTTAGTTGACAGCACTTGTGCCTCCTAGCTTTTGTGTTGTTATTATTTTTATTATTATTGTTATTTTGTGATAGTTGATGGCATTTGTGCCTCCTAGCTTCTTATTTCATTATATTGTTATTAGTTGATGGCACTTGTTCCTCCTAAATTTTGTTTAATATCTTAACATTGTTTTTGTTATCTTAATTTTAATTTCTTGTTCTTTTTACGTTAATTGTTCTTTTTGTTCTCTTAATTTTAGTTTTATTTTAATTGTAAAAAAAAATAGTTTGTCATTTAGTTTTTACCATATGAATCATTTTAATTACAGTTGGAATTCTGAGTACAACTATTATGAGCAATCAAATTTAAATTATGGAGAAACTAATGATATGTATATGATGCATGAACCTTTTGATATCCATTTTACCCCCACCTATAATCCAAATTTTTCATGGAGCCATACCCAATCTCCAATGAATCAAGAGCATGAATTCAACATACCTAATCAAAATCATGCCCAATCCGATCTATCATATCCCATTCAACAAGAAACGAGCCCATCTTTAGAGGATACCCTACAACAGTTCATGCAATCAACCTACCAAATCTTACTAGCCCAGTCTCAGTCAATCTCAAAAATTGAGACAATAGTAGGACAACTTGCAACTATTATAGAGTTGGAAAAACAAGTTTACCCCAACCAACCCATTCCCAATCTAAATAGTCAAATTGAAAATGAAAAGGAGAATGAAATTGTTGAAGAACTTGTAATATGCATCCAACCCCCTAATGAAACAAAAGAGTTGGATAAAATAATTTTCGAGGCTCATGAAGAAAATGAAAAAGACATAATTATATCTCAAGAGCCCATAATTGAACAAATTTGTATATTTACTCAAAATGAAAATGAGTCTAATGTAGATATGCAATTTTCTTATTTTATTGATATTCCATTAAAATTGCATATTTCTAATTTTCTTGTGAGTGTGATGTTATCAATCATTATTAATGACATTTGCATCAAATCCATAACTCACCCTACTAATGAAATTTTACACCATCGATTGGGTGTACGTTGAAAAATAAATTATAGTCAAGCTAAAGACTATAAATTAAAGCGCTTTGTGGGAGGCAACTCATACTTTTATATTTCATTTTATATTTTACTTTTGTTCTGTGTTATGTTTTATGTTTTTCAAATTCCAACAATCTTGAAGGAAACTTCTTGCCCAAAAAGAAAGAAGAGAAGAAAGCAAATGAGTCAATTCAAGGAAGCATACCTCCAAGGGAGTAGTTCTTAACTTTTTCCATTTTATTACTCATTGAGGACAATGTTTCATTTAAGTTTGGGGGTAGTGTGTATGCGTTTTTCTTCGTGTTTATGTGTTTTTCTTTGTGTTTATGCATGTTTTTCATTTGTTGTAAAATTAAAAAATATATATTCTTTATGTGTATTTTTCTTTTTTTATGTGATTTTCATTTGTTATATATATATATATATATTCCTGGTTTTTTTTTTTTTTAAATATTGGTGATTTTTATTTTCTAATGATAAGAATTATGATTGAAATTGTTTTTAGATCTTAGAAAAATATAAATAATTATTAAGCTTTACTTTTAATTTTTAAAGTTAGTTTTGTTTAAATATATATTTTCATAATATGTCACTTTTTTTATTCTATTCGAACTTTTGATATTTGGATATAGTTTATTTAAACAATAAATTCTTTAAATCTCTAAAAAAAAATTGAAAAATCCTAGAATTTGCTTGATTATCTTTGGAGGTTTAATTTATTTTTGTTTGCATAAGCTTGTCTAAATGTTCACAAGATGATTTGATGTTTTTGTGTTTGTATGTTAAGTATCTATTTTGAAAATAATTTTAACTTTTCAAATTAATTACATAAGCTTTACTTTTATTTGTAATTTTCTTTGAACTATTTCCATTATGTAATTTTTGACGAAAACATTTGACATCACCAATTAAAAAAATTGTGTGTGTTTTTAATTTTTCCTTTGCTCGAGGACTAGCAAAATATTAAGTTTGGGGGTGTGATAACTCTACAAAATAGAGTTATTTTACCACTTTTTATGTGTTAATTGTTGCTTAATTCTTGAGTTTTTAAGTAATTTATTAAGTTTTTTAAGTAATTTTGAATATATTAGGTTTATTTTAATTTTATAGATTTTTGTGTGTTTTTATAGTTATTTTGTTGTAAAATTTTATAGTTTAATTATTTAAATTTAATATTGTTAAGTTAGAAGTAAAAATATGCAATTTTGAACTTAAATGTAAAATATAAATTAAGTTATAATTAATATTTTCAAAAGAATTAATTTGATTTATTTTATACATAAAAATATTTGATTATGACTTAATTTATGTTTATTTTGTGGGAAATTGTTATATTGTTGGTTCTTGAAAAGCCAAGAAAAAATAAAGAATTTTTTTCTGGCAAAACTGAAAAGAAAGAGCTGAAAATGTCATTTTTGAAGCCCATTCCGTGCCCCAGCTCGCCTGGCCCCTTATTCCAGCAGCTGCTTCCTCCTGGGCCCGTGCCTCCAATCCAGCCACTGCCTCAGCAGCCAGCCTCCAGCCGAGCTCCTCCCACCAATCTCACGGGCAAGCAACACCTCCCAGCCAACTCCCAACCGAACACCAGCACCCTTCCTCCAGCAGCACATTCACGCCTGGGCCAGCCATCACTCGGCCCAATCTACCCCAGCCGCCTGGGCCCTTTTCAGTTCACTCCCCAGGCCCACGAAAATCCCTTCAACATCTGCCCACAGCCTTCGACCCAGCAGCAAGCCTCCAGCTGCCAATCCGCCTGGTTCCTCTTCAGCCAACCCACGCCCAGCTCCCTTAGCCTGCCACCAAGCTTCTTTTTCCCCTTTTTGAGCCCACAAATTGTCACTTTGTCCCCTTGTCCAAAAATACCACATTCTTACCCCCACTTTCTACACATTTTACTCAAAAATCATCATTACACCCTACAATTTACACCTATTTGCCATATTATAATTAATTTAATCAATTTAATTAATTTGAATTGATTATTTTAATACCTTTTTTTTTTGCTATAAATAAGGGAGTTTAGGGATAATTTTGGAGGAGGTTACCATACCACACATTCTACACTTTCAAAACCTCTCTATTCTCTTCATCTTCTTCTTCTTTTTGGTTATTTTCTCTGTATTTTTAGAGGAACAATTTGGGGGTTTTCCTCCAAATTTTCCTAGTTATGTTTGTAATTTCTACTCTAGTTATGTGCTTCTAATCTTTTTCATAAGATTATAAAGATTATGATGAAGCAACTTTTAACTAGATAATATTTATGTTGTATGTTGATTTCCCTTGTAATGCAACAAAGTTTATGGATTTTTCTTCTTCATATATGTCTTTCATCTTCAATATCCCATATTTTGGATTGTTAGATAATATGCACTTTGTTCTTCACTTTGCAAAACATAATATTCTTTGTGTAAAATGTGTCATTAAATTCTACACATTCAATGCTTAGAGCAGAAATATTATGTTTTTCCTTATAAATAATGTTATTTGATTTTTTGTTGTTTCATTAGATTGATTCACATTAAATACTTTGAAATTATAATTTTTGAAAAGTGAAGAAAAATCCTATCTGTTTAGAAGTAATTTGTGCTTAAAATTATAAATCTATTTGGAAAATGATAGTTTGATTTATTTTAACTATCACTAAAACTTGGGAATCAATATACTAATAAATATTATTAAACTTACATTTTGTGGATTCTGGTATCTTAGTAATATTTCCTTTTACCACTTATTTTAAAATCCTTATTGAGTTATTTTCATTCTATTAAATAGCTTTATTTTAAATCTTTTATTTTATATTCATGACATTAAATCTCAACAATCTTTGGAGCTAGGTTAGAATTTATTAATTTTGGTTTAAAAAGTTTTCTTTTTTATTTTAGACAACTCATTTGGGTTCGATCTCGTGCTTACACGAACACTATATTCCATATACGATTCGTGCGCTTGCGAGTATAAATTTTTAAAACATACCCGTTTTGGGTCCATTAGGACACGTGGTAGCATTTCCGAGCGCTCTTCTAATCTCCTCGGACCATTCCTACCCCTCCGATGTCGCAAGGGAACTTCATGCAGAGGTGGCGGATAGAAGTGATAGCACCGAAATCGACTAGTGCGGGCCAACCAAAGATGATGTTGTACGCAGTAGGGCAGTCCACCACTACGAACGTACAAAATTTGAACAGGCCTTGGATCTCATTCCCCAGCATTATGGGTAGCTGGACTTCCCCATTGGGAGTATCGAATCTCTGTTGAACCCATAGATCTGAGTTGGGCATCAGGCCAGATCTGCCTTAGTTAAGCCAATCGCGACGAAGGCTGGCTTGAACAAAATGTTGATGGAACTTCCGTCGTCCACCAATATTCGGGACACCATCTTGTTAACTATTTGGGCATCGATGACCAAAGGATCATGATGCGGGAAGTGGACATTCCGGGCGTCTTCTTCCGTGAAGGTGATGAGGAGTTTCATCAACTTTGGGCGTTGGGCCAGTTCTTGGACCAAGGCGCATACCTCTTGGTCGTGGTCAAGCTCGCTGAGGTAGCGCTTTTGATCATTCTGGGATGGTCCCCCCAGGTGCGGCCCGCCCAAGATGGTGGCTACATGACCATCTACTTGCGGGGGTACGGTTCTGGAGGGGTAGGGTATCCCGGGTCTGAGTGCCTGCACAATTGGGGCCCCTTGAGGGGCCTGTGCTCCCGGACCTATCGCGTATCCTCCTTGGGGAGGATGGTACGCTCCAGGTGCACCCGGGATCGAGGATTGTCCGGGAACTGCTGGCACTCCCAGAACACCCATGGGCATCCTGACCCACTGGTGGAGATGTCCCAGCTTGATCAAATTCTCGATTTCGTCCTTCACCTGACGACACTCTTCGGTCGAGTGACCCACATCTTTATGGTACGCACACCTCTTACTGGTGTTGCTTGAGTTTTTTCCCCCTTTGAACATGGGGGTGGGTTTCCGGTAGTGAACCGTTCTTTCCGTGGCCAGGTATATGTTTTCCCTAGTATCCACTAAATTGGTGTACTCTGAATACTGGGGCTCGTAGCCCCTCTTGCCCTTCTTAGAGGGCTCGGATCGGTTTTTTCCTTTCCCCGATCTCTTCTGATGGACCCAAAACGGGTATGTTCAAAAATTTATAAATCGCAAGCGCACGAATCGTTCATATAGAATAGTGATCGTGTAAGCAAGGATGTCGAACCCAAAGGAGTTGTCCAAAATCGAAAAGAAAACTATTTTAAATCAAAAGTAATATATTCTAACCTAGCTCCAAAGATTGAAGAGATTTTTTAATAATGAAAATAAAATAAAAGACAGTAATAAAAATATTAAAGACAAATATATTAACATAGATTAAAAGTAAAAATCAAGATGGTAAAACAAGATTATTAAGGATTAGAATCCACAAAATATAAGTTCAATAATATTTATAAGTACATTGATTCCCAAGTTTTAGTGATAGTTAAGATAGATCAAACTATCATTTTCTAAATAGATTTATAATTTTAAGCACAAATTTCTTCCAAAAATATAAGATTTTTCTTCACTTTTCAAAGTTATAATTTCAAAGCATTTAGTGTAAATCAATCTAATGAAATAACAAATAAATCAATGAACATTATTTATAAGGCAAAACATAATATTTTTGTTCTAAGCATGGATGTGTACAATTTAATGACACATCTTACACAAAGAATATTATGTATTTGCACTAATGAAGAACAAAGTTTAAATATGTGCTAACAATCCAAAATACATGATATTTAAGATGAAAGAAGATATTTGAAGAAGAAAATTCCATGAACTTTATTGCACGAAATGGGAAATCAATATACAAAATAAACACTATCTAGTTACATATTGTTTCATCATCACCTTAATAATCTTAAAAATATTAGAAACTCATACCTAGAATAGAAAATACAAACAAAGAAATTACAAACATAGATAGGAAAATTTGGAGGAGAAACCCCCAAAATTTCCTCTAAAAATACATAGAAAAATAACCAAAAAGAAGAAGAAGATGAAGAGAATTGAGAGGTTTTGAATGTGTAGAAATTATGGTATAGTAACCTCCTTTAAAAAATGGACACCCTAAATGGTCTTCAAAACTTCATATTTATAGCCAAAATGAAGTATTAAAATAATCAATTTAAATTAATTAAATTGATTAAATTAATTTAATTAATTATAATATGTCAAATAGGGGTAAATTATAGGGCGTAATAATGATGTTTTTGGGTAAAATGTGTAGAAAGTGGGGTAAAAATGTGGCATTTTTAGGCATAGGGGACAATAGTACAAAGTGCTTTTGTTGGGCGGGTGAAATGGCTGCTTGCTTCAGTGGGCTGAATTGGGCTTGGCTGTGCCTGGTGTCACGGGCCGCCAACTTCGATACTCGAATGGGCGGAACGTGCGGCACTTGTTAGCACTTTTAACTAGCAAGTCAGCCTAGAATTCACACCTGCGGCAAGCAAACTCAATGGTTAGCCACGTTACAAGTCTCACACAAGTAAGGGCAATTATGAAGCGGGAGCAAACACGAGGCAAGCTATCCAGAGGAAACATCCCACACAACAATCAGAGCCAACAACACATTCAAGTGGCACGCAATGGCCCAACGAAGGTAACAAACAAGCAACACATAGACTATGAAGAATGCATACACAAAGGGACATGGCAAAGCATCATTTTATTCATATAAGGCCTTGATAGGGCAAGGGAGTACACAGCTTAAGCCCCTATCTGCTGGTGGCCATGGTGCTTCCTTAAGTCATCAGGTCACCCCCCCCGCCCTAAGGAGCATTCTAAGCAAATGAAGTCTTCCCAGGAACATATATGATTTTTGTCTGGGAGACATATGCATAATTACAAAAGTGTCATTCCCTACCCCTGAGGTTACTTGGTGCAAGACTTGACTAATGATCAAGCACCAAGGCATGCTCATACATACAAAATGGCCCCCTGGAGATGTGCCATGACGCAGCACGTCACACTCTCCCCCACTTAAATCTTCGGCGTCCTCGACGAACTTGCCCCATGTTGATCTTCAATCTTCTGCGCATGCTTGTGCAAGTCCTCCGCCCTTTCCCAGCAAATTTCTTCATCTCCGAGCCCTTTCCACTTCACCAGAAACTCTTTCTTCTTCTTTCTGTCCACGACCACAGTCCTCTCTGCTAGGATTTCTTCAGGTTGTCTGCTGCTTCGTGGCTTGACGCTGACTCCTTCTCTGGTAGACTGGTTGCGCGCTGGCTCTTCTGGATCTTCGTGATACGGTTTGAGGTTGCTGACGTGCAAGACCGGGTGTATCTTCATCCATTCTGGTCAACTGACTTTGTAGGAGGTCAGGCCCACTTTCGAGATGACTGGAACAGGACCCTCGTATTTGCGGACAAGTCTGATGTCCTTATTCCCTCGGAATCTCAGTTGTTCGGGCCTCAGCTTGATCATCACTAAGTCGCCTGCTTTGAATTCCAGCGGTCGTCTCTTCTGATCTGCCCATTTTTTCATTCTCTTTGATGCCTTATCCAGGTAGGCTCGGGCAATCTCGGTGGTTTTCTTCCAGTCTTTCGTGAAATTGAAGGCTATCGAATTTCTTCCGCGATACTCATCCACTGTGTGGGGTAACAGCGGTTGCTGACCGTTAACAACTTCAAAAGCGCTCTTGTTTGATGAAGAACTCTTCTGAGAGTTAAAAAAAAATTGAGCTACATCTAGTAGTTGCGGCCAATTCTTTTGGTTAGCACTGACAAAGTGCCGCAAATACTCTTCTAGCATCCCATTGAATCTTTCAGTTTGTCCATCAGTTTGAGGATGGTAGCTCGAGGAAATATTTAGTTGTGACCCCAAAAGGTTGAATAACTCCGACCAAAAGGTCCCTGTGAATCTTCCATCACAGTCACTAACTATATTTTGGGGTACTCCCCAATACTTAACTACATACTTGAAGAAAAGTCTCGCTATCTCTTCTGCCGAACAATATTTTGACACCGATATGAAGGTTGCATACTTTGAAAATCTGTCCACGATCACTAAGATCGCACTCAAGTCTCCCGTCTTCGGTAAACTAGTAATGAAGTCAAGCGACACACTCTCCCATGGTCGGCTTGGGACTAACAAAGGTTCTAACAACCCTGGCGTCTTGTGTCTCTCCACTTTGTCTTGCTGGCAGGTGAGACAGGTTTTGGTATACTCCACGATATCGTCGCGCATTTATGGCCAGTAGTACCCCTGCTTCAACAAGGCATGGGTTCTCTGCCACCCTGGATGACCCGCCCACAAGGTTTCGTGACACTCACTCATTAGTGTCCTCCGCAAATCTCCCGTCTTTGGAACATATAAGCGACCACCCTTGGCCCACAAAAGATCATCCTCTACCCAAAATTGGCGAGTCTTCCCCTCTTTTGCGAGATTCATGATGGTCTTCACCACCGGGTCTTTCACCAGGTTCTCCTTAATGCGCTCCCGAAGTGGAGTGGTCACCATGCTAGCTGGCATATTTGCTAGCAATTTTAGAGCCGCTAACTCAGCTTTGCGACTCAGGGCATCAGCTGCCTGGTTTAGACGGCCCGCCTTGTGTTCGAAGTGAAAGTCGAATTCTGCTATGAACTCCTGCCATTGGGCTTGTTTAGGGGAAAGCTTTGGCTGGGTGAGGAAATGACTCACCGCTGCATTATCTGTTTTCACCACAAACTTCGACCCCAACAAGTAGTGCCTCCACACTCGTAGACAATGAATTACTGTGAGAAGCTCCTTCTCTTGTGCAGTGTACCACCTCTCTGCCTCTGTGAGTTTGCGGCTTTCATAAGCTACAGGGTGGCCCTCTTGTACAAGCACCCCTCCCAAAGCATAATCAGAGGCATCGGTCTGCACTTCAAAGGGCCTACCAACATCCGGTAAGGCGAGGATAGGATCTCGCATCATGGCTTCCTTCAGACTCTTAAATGCTTCGACACACTTATCGGTCCACGTCCAAATTACACCCTTCTTCAACAACTCGGTTAAGGGTGCCGCCCTTCTTGAATAGCCCTCCACAAATCTTCGATAATAGTTGGCTAAACCAAGGAAGGAGCGTAATTCTTTCAAATTTGTGGGGTTCTTCCATTCTTGAATGGCCTGCACCTTCTCTAGATCCATGCGGATCCGACCACGTTCTACTATGTGGCCTAGGAACTTGATTCTCTCTTGTGCGAAGGAGCATTTCTCTCGCTTCACATAGAGTTGGTTCTCTCTCAATTTCTGAAACACTTGAGATAAGTGTCGTTGATGTTCTTCTATTGTAGAGCTATAGACCACAATGTCATCCAAGTAGACTACCACGAACTTGTCTAAGTATTCCTGGAAAACTTGGTTCATCAACGTACAGAATGTGGCTGGTGCGTTTGTCAACCCGAACGGCATGACTCGGAACTCTTATGCCCCATATCGAGTCACACACGTTGTCTTCGGCTCATCCCCTTCTGCTATCTGCACTTGATAGTAGCCTGATCTTAAGTCCAGTTTCGTAAAGAATTTCGCTCCACTCAACTGGTCGAATAAGTCGGCGATCAAGGGAATGGGGTATGTATTAGCACTGTCACCTTATTGAGAGCCCGGTAATCAATACATAGTCTCAAGCTCCCGTCGTGCTTTTTCTAAAATAGCACAGGTGCACCATATGGTGCCTTCGATGGCCTGATGAAGCCTGCCTCTAGTAAATCCTTCAACTGCTTCCTCAGTTCTGCTAGTTCGGGGGGCGCCATTCTATAGGCCGCCTTTGCAGGTGGTTTGGCTCCCGGCACCAGCTCAATCTGGTGATCAATCCCCCTTCTAGGTGGTAAGGCTTTGGGGAGTTGGTCTGGCATCACATCCCCATACTTCTTCAAGACCATTCGAATTTCTGGTGGGATGACTTCATCCACCGTATCCTCGTATATTGTGGGTAGGATAATATACGTGGGCTTTTGTCTTCTCACGCCCTTCTTCAACTGCAAGGCTGACAGCAGCTTGGTTTCTGGGGGCTGCTCTACTTTAGCAGGCACCACTGCAGGTGTCTCCCCCATTATGAGTAAGCTTCCCGTAGCTGGGATGGGAATGGCTCCCTTTTCCGTAAGGAAGTCCATACCCAATATCACATCAAAGTCGTCCATTCGCACGACCACCAAGTCAGTCTGCCCCTCCCACGAGCCAATCTTCATGTTCACCTTTTTAGCCACGCCGGTTGTGGCCAAGGCTTCTGAGTTAACCGCTTTCATGCGGCCATGGTCGTTTTCCCATTTTAGTCCCAAACGTTTAGCTTCGATCTCCGAAATGAAGTTGTGAGTGGCGCCCGTGTCGATCATCACACTTCCGCCCATCTTACCGTTTAGGGCGGCGTCCACATACATTAGTCCCTTTCCGGGGGTCTTCTTCACTTTCGCACCGTGTTTCTTGAGAGCATTCAGCATCCGGAGGGCACCCATGTGTGTATACTCCTCCTCCTCCTCCTCTACGTTGTTTTGTTCTGCTTGGGAAAATGTCGCCTGGAGGGCACTCATCTGGCCTTTGTGAGGGCACTCTATTGACTTATGAGGCCCGGTACAGATCCAACATGTAAGAGGCTTCTTGAACTGGGGGTTGCCACCTTTGCTAGGAGCGTTAGACTCCACAATCCTTTTCTCTCCTCCCCCACTCTTGCTCTGCCAAGACTTCCCAAACTTTTTACTCCCAGCATTACTTCCACTAGTCGACGGATTGGTCTTCTTGGATTGAATGTTCCCTGATGAGTAATCAGTTAATCGTTCGGCAGCAGCCTGAGCAGTGGCTAGGTCAGCCACTCTCTGTCTCTCGAGCTCTTATTTTTCCCAAGGCTTCAGACCCTCTAAAAACGCGAAGAGTTTGTCCACTTCGGACATGTCTTTTATATCTAGCATTAATCCAGAGAATTTCTTAACATATTCTCGGATTGTGCCAGTGTGCTTCAGCTCTCTCAACTGGCATCGAGCTATGTAGGCAACATTTTCTGGGAGAAACTGCGTCTTCAACTCTCTCTTGAGATCTTCCCAGGTTGTTATGGCGCATCTGCCGTTCTGAATATCGTCATACTTTGTCCTCCACCACACTTTGGCATCCGCAGACAAGTACATCGTTGCCATGGCCACCTTGCCATCTTCCGATTCAGCTCTCACGGCTCAAAAGTAATGCTCCATATCAAAAAGGAAGTTCTCCAAGTCCTTCGCGTCTCTAGCCCCACCATAGGGCCTCGACTCCGGGACTTTTACTCTGCCATATTCCATGCCAATGGGTCCGGTTGCAGGCTGGCTCCCAACTGCCCTCATGGTGATGTTCAGCTTGGTGTTCATCTCCAACATTTCCTCTTTAATTGCCTCAACCAACACCCTGCAATTCTCTACAAGGTCATTTAATGATTCTTGTAGGTCCTTCACCGCTCGTTCCATTGCCTCCATACGTTCCTCCCTCGGAGGACTATGGGATGTGCTTGAAAGGTTTTCTCTCCTCTCGATTGCTGTTATGCGGGCCAGCAGATTGGTCGTATCCCACTCCAACAAAGCCACGCGGTTTAGTGCGTTAGTCGTCTTCGGTTCTAGCCTGGCAGATCTGAGATCCCTGACTCTTTCGTCCAGGCCATCAAGCTCTCCAACGCGCCTCTCCAACGCTTCAATTCGTTGAGTGTTCCCCACCATCCTGCAAGGTCCCCAAGATTTCTCAAACTTAGCTTTGATACCAACTGTCACGGGCCGCCAACTTCGATACTCGAATGGGCGGAATGTGCGGCACTTGTTAGCACTTTTAACTAGCAAGTCAGCCTAGAATTCACACCTGCGGCAAGCAAACTCAATGGTTAGCCACGTTACAAGTCTCACACAAGTAAGGGCAATTATGAAGCGGGAGCAAACACGAGGCAAGCTATCCAGAGGCAACATCCCACACAACAATCAGAGCCAACAACACATTCAAGTGGCACGCAATGGCCCAACGAAGGTAACAAACAAGCAACACATAGACTATGAAGAATGCATACACAAAGGGACATGGCAAAGCATCATTTTATTCATATAAGGCCTTGATAGGGCAAGGGAGTACACAGCTTAAGCCCCTATCTGCTGGTGGCCATGGTGCTTCCTTAAGTCACCAGGTCACCCCCCCCCCCCCCCTTAGGAGCATTCCAAGCAAATGAAGTCTTCCCAGGAACATATATGATTTTTGTCTGGGAGACATATGCATAATTACAAAAGTGTCATTCCCTACCCCTGAGGTTACTTGGTGCAAGACTTGACTAATGATCAAGCACCAAGGCATGCTCATACATACAAAATGGCCCCCTGGAGATGTGCCATGACGCAGCACGTCACACCTGGCATTGGCGTGGAGGCTGAAGTGTGCTGGCAGGAGGCAACTTTGGTGGGTGCTTGATTGATGCAGCTGGACGTGGAGAGAAGTGGCATGCTGCTGGCTGATTGGCATATGTGGCTGAAGAGGGAAAGGAAGATGGGCCGGTGACTTCGTGGGCCTTGGCATAATGGGCTGAGGAGAATTGGTGGATTGGTGGCATTGGCCATTTGCCACTTTTCTTCTTTTCTTTCTTGAAAATGCCACATTTTTTCTTTATTTTTCTTTCTTTTCAAGAGCATAAATTCCCTACAAAATAAATATAAAATAAATCATAATACAATATTTTCAACTATAAAATAAATCAATTTAATTCTTTGAAAATATTAATTATAACTTAATTTATATTTTATATTTAAGTTCAATAATACAACATTTTTTTACCACTAACTTAACAATAATAATTCAAATAATTATCTACAACATTTTATAACAAAATAACTATAAAAACACACAAAAGTATATAAAATCATGATAAGACTAATAAATTCAAAATTACTTAAAAACTTAATAAATTACTTAAAAAGTCAAGAATTAAGCAACAATTAGCACATAAAAAGTGGTAAAATAACTCTATTTTGTAGAGTTATCATCTTCCCCCATGAGGGGTTTACGCTTTCCTCTATCCCTCCCATCTTGGATAGCTGGGCCCCGCCGAGAGCAGCGCTGTACCCGACTGGTGCCATCCCATATCCGGACAATGGGGTGGACTTGGACGGCGCGTACCCGGAGGACGTAGGACCGTAGACTGTTGGGGCTGCAAAAGCCATTCCAGGAGTACCCGTCGATCTCAGCGCTATTGGGGGTGTTAGATATTGAGGGGCCGGATATTGTATCCCGTACCCCGGAAAGGTTTGGGCACTTGGCTGGGGAGCCGGATGCCATCTGAATGCCTGGATTCGGGCCTCCTCCTAATTGATAAAGCCTTGTGCCCTCCTTATGAATTCTTCAAGGGTGGCCTCCTTACTGCGCTGCATGTTGTCCCAGAGGGGGGACCCGGCTCGAATCCCGGACTACAGGGCCACCAGGCGCTTTCCATCGTCCACCTTGGTTTTTGAGGCTTCCTCTGTGAAGCGCTGGATGTAGGCCTTCAGAGTCTCCGTGGGGAGCTATTTAATGTTAGCAAGGGCGCTGATCTCCATCCTCATGGCGGCCACAAACTGTTTGCGGAACGCCGACTGTAGTCAGGACCAGGACTGGATGGATCCTGGCTTGAGCCTCTTCCACCATTCCTCTGTGGGTCCATCTAAAGTAATTGAAAAGCAGAGGCATTTGTCGTTGTTGCATACATGGGATATAGACATTGACCGATTGTAGCACGATAGATGGTCTCTGGGATCTGTGTTCCCGATATAAGCAGGCAAATTCGGCATTTTGAACCCCTTGGGGAGCACCACATCCAGGATGTGTTTGGCGCAGGGTTCCTTTTCCTCTTCTTTAGAATCGGAACCTCCTCCCTCCTGATTACGGACTAGGCGATCTGTGACCTTCTTTAATGCGGCCAGTTGTTCCATGAACTGTCTCGCCATACCATCGTCCAGGGGGACCCTCTCATTCCTCTTGTCATTGAGTTTGTTTCTCAAATCTCCCCCTCGGGGGCAGATGTTTTCTTTGCGAGCCCGCTCCTTTCAAGTGTTCAGCCTGTCGCGCAAGTCTACTCGGGACGTGTTGTCCCCTGAACTAACGGTGTCTGGCTCGTCAGCATGCTAGCGTCCTCGGTGATTTTTATTCACGAAGGCGCAGGGGTGGAAATGATGTTGCCATCCAGCCTGTCTAGGGATAGCTCAGGGCCTGGTACCCTGCGGGCGTATCCCTTGCGGATTGATTGGGTGATCCCGTCCTGGGACGGGACGCACCTTCTCTCTCCTAGGGAGCAGCCTTGGGTTGGCCCCTATTTTCTGAACGGGAGGAGTTTTCCTCTAGGGGTTTGCTTTTCCCTTAGGGTCGGTCGCTTTGGCCTTCCTTTTTCTTGAGTCGGGTTAGGGGGGTCATGTAACGCCCTGGATAGCCAAGATCGTTACACTGTGTGTTTATAAAGGTGCAAGACTTGTTAATCAAGTCGTTTAATTAGATACGTGTTACTGAAACTATAATTGAACTAGGGTTAAAATATTTTGGTCACAAAAGTTACATTTCATATAATTAAACATTTTGTACATGGGATCCCAAAAGAAATAGAGTTTAAAAGAAAGTTTACAAAAATTTCAGGTTATAAACATGTACTAGCCACTCTAAGGGCAAAACAGAAATTTAGGCTTCTCCCGTCTTGTATCACTCCTCGGTCGTGGCGGCCGAACAGCTGACTATGTACATTCAGCCCCTGAAGCTCTCCAACTCAGGACTGGTCCACCTTGCTCTTTCCTTTACCTGCACCACGAGGCACCCGTGAGCCGAGGCCCAGGAAGAAACCATAATACAGAGCATAGACAATTTACAAATCATCAACCAGATATACAATAGTTACATAGCTAACATAAACAGTGACATCAATCTACAAGCCAACAATCAGTTGTTCAGATAGAAAACTCATCATAATCATCAATTAAACAATATTAAACATATCACGCCAAAATACAGGGTCGGCGCCCTTAGGCCGCACCCTCCGATTATCCCACTGACTCCGGCTCGCATAGGCCGAGCTCGGTGATTATATATTTAACCTCAGCTACCAGTGGCCGAGCCGCGTCCTGTGCGCAAATATTGATTCCAGCACGCTTAGGCCATTTATCACATGTCCCATGGCATAATACCATCTCATGACATCACATATGAATATAGGGAGCTCTTAGTCCTAACACAAACACATAACCGGGTGCAGTTTCTTACCTTTAGATTCTGATAGCTTGATTAGTGAAATCGACCTTCAAGCATGATCCTATCTGAGCCCTAGCGTACACCTAGTCACAGCCATAAATTTGAACCATCACTAAACTTCAATTTCATAACCTAACCTCAGGACCAATCCCGAGCCCTCGGGAAGCCCTAATTCCACCAAACGGGGTGGTGGAATCAAACCCCGAGCCCCTGGGCAAAAACCCTAAGAAACAACCCAAAAATCCACTTCTGAAGGCAGGATAGCGCTACAACACCACAGAGTGGGCACTACAGCGCTACAAACAAAGCCAAAAAGCCCCCAGAAACCCAAGCCTAGCGCTATAGCGCCCTAAGGCTAGCGCTACAGCGCTACAAGTAGAACCCTCGGCACTCTGGTTTTCTCCTTTGAATTTCCTTAAGCCAAAACTCCTTAGAACCCTTCCAAACCTCAACTACACTTCAAAACAAGCCTACCAATCACTACATCTCACCCCACATGGCCCAACAACCTAAAATTCAGCTACATGCATCATCAAACAAAGAAAAACAAGAATTGAACTCAAGACTCAAGAACTCAACCAGAAACTCAGAACTTCAAAGCCAGAAATTTTTACCTTCAATGGAGAAATTCAACCCTGGGTTATCCTCCAAGCCTCTCCAGCCTTTAACTCCTCAATTCCCAAAACTTAACTCCCTTAACTTCCATCAAAAACCAAGTTTCAGAAATAAATCCTAACATAGTTTAGAAACTCATCAAAACCTTGAGACTTACCTCAATTAAGCTTAATTCTAGTAGAACCTCCTAGCTTTACCAAGGACCTAAGTGCTAAGCCTTAGCCTAAGCCTCCTCTGAACCACAGCTCCAAAAGCCCTCAAGAAATGGTGCAAGGAGAAGGAACCGAGTGAGAGAGAATGGAATTAGCTTATATGTTATGTTTTTTTTTTCTTCTTTCTTTCCTTTTGTCTCTTTCCCTTTTTTCTTTCAGCTTCTATCAATTTCTACACTTCCCACTAAGTCATAAAGGCATAATATCACTTATCCCTTAAATTCAAATGACCATTTTGCCCTCCCAAACATAACTAAGCCTTTAATCCTTCCAAGGGCATTTTGGTCATTTGTTCCCAATTCCCGCTAATTCCTCGAGTGTCTCTAATATTTACTGCTTAAACCCTGACATCTAACTAATCACCAATTATTTTCCTCAATTTCAAATAGTCTCCAATATATTTCTCAGATTCCTAGAAATACCCCCGGGCTCCCCCAAGACGGGTATAAATCTCCACCGTGACTTTTCCGCTAAACCGCTCACTAGGATCGCCTCGAGTCACAAGCTGCAGATATATCCACATAATAATGTGGTCTCAACAATTTATCACAAATATTTACATTTATGCCCTCAACGTGCCAAAATTACGATTATGCCCTTAAAACCTAATCAGGGCCTACATGCATACTAATACACATAATCATGCTTCTCATATATCCAAATAATCACATAGGCATGCTTATCACATAATCATGCATTTAATCATTAAAATCACACATAATCCAGCTATGCCCTCCTGACACACTAATCAAGGCCCTTAAGCCTTATTAGTAATTTTGGGTCGTTACAGGTTGTGTTTGGGATCTTGTCCTGGAGGAGGGATCGGCTTCGCATTTTCGAGAGCGTTGGCCCTAACCAGCGGCGCAAATGGTCGTGTTCCTGGAGGTGGAACAACTGGAGGGTTGGCCGCCAACCCTTGGGCAACAATGAAAGCTTACAGGGCCAGGAGGGATTCTTGCATCTGGTGAGTGGCCTCTTTCTGTTTAGCTACCCTGGCCTCTTGGTCCAGGACTTGTTGCCTGTTCTGGGTCCTCCTGTTCGGGGTCTACTTCTTCTGGGATCGTCGGATCCTCAGCTTCATGATTATGGTATTCCCCTTCATCTCCCTCATCTTCCTCGTAGTAATCTTCCTCATAATCTGCCCCGCCTTCATAGTTCTGGGACTCGTCAAGCTGGGGCATTTGATAAGGTGTATCCTCAGGTTGATTTTGAGGGTGAGGCTGATTGGGCAGTGGCTCTCCATTGCCTTATTCTCGGTGAGCAAGGTCGAACGTGGTATGTCTTGTGTTCACTATTGTTATAGATATCCGATATATTTTTTAAAAAAAATATTTCCTCGTCTCTCATTGAAAACACCAAAATGTTTATCGAGTTTTTCAGAAACTAGAATTATAAGAGATAAGAGAGCTTAGAAAGCGAAGAGCGTAGATTATCACACAAGGAATTTTACGTGGTTGGGGCGTTAAAGAGCCTTAGTCCACGAGTTGATTGTATTAGAGCTTTTAGGAGCTTAAGTAATGAGATCTCTCTGAATTTGAGCAAAGTGTATGCTTACAAGAGAAAAATCTGATCCCCTTTTCCCAGTGCACAACTGTTCATTTTTATAGGCAGTTGAGTGCTTTGGGTTTGGGCCGGATTAATCCGGGCCCAATAAGAGTATAAACACTATTTGCTCGCTGATGGAGGCTTAATACAAAGGATTTTAATAAATAAGATGCACTAACTAGGGTCCATTGGGCCGCCCTGAGCATAACCACGCTACAAGAATGACAATAGTACACAACTTCAATCTGGTTCGCATGGGCTTCGAAGGAGATCTGGGGGACAGGATCCGTCAAAATAGTGGCAGTACAGTTTTGCAATGACAGCGTACATTCCGCATGTAACATCTTCTACAGGTTAGTTATGGAGACAAAACTCTGTGTTTCTCGGAGTGAAGTTAGTATCGGGGACCACTTATCACGCCCAACCTAGGTGCCTGGTCCGGGTTCGTTTACTAACATCCCTCTTGATTTACTAGGACCCTGGTTCGTTTACCATGATCCGGGCTTATACACTATCGTCCCCGTCCATTCGTAGACTTGAGGAAACAGTTTCTTCATCACACCACGGGTAACACCGGACAAGGGGTCCGGGAAGATGAAACACGCCGACTTCATGGTCCTGGCTTTTCTTCCGAGAATGTGTGGGCTTTACTGGTACATGGATCGCTTAGACTTACTCCTGCCCCATTTATTGGGCCTGATCTAGGCCTTAAATCCCTTCAGGGTGGCCCATGAACTCAATATGTGGACCCGTGAATATTGGGAAGAAACGGGGATAACAGTTATAATGACTTTTGGTTAGGTGTTTGAGTTTCTTGAAACTTAAGGTCTTCGATAAGTTACTATCTTGATGGTTAGATCTTCGGTTCATCTTCTTTCTCTAGAGGACTTATGGTTTCTTTATGTTTGGTTTTAGAAGTTTCCAACCCCGCTCTTGTCTCCAATATTCCTGTTTTTGGTAAGGTAAATTAGGTAGTTTAGTTTATGATTTAGTTTGTGTTTGTATGACCTAACATTTCAGGTACAATAAAGGAGTAAGTGTGTCTAGACCTAAGGTGTCCAATGATGTATGACGGACTTATGTCCGATAGGATCGGTTGCCAAAATTTTATGACGGACCTAAGTTGATGTCCGGTGTATGACAGACTATTGTTCAGGGCTTAATTGCCACCCCCTATATAAGCACTTTTTTTATTATATCTGACTTGTTATTATGATTTATGACCTATAGTTACGATTATGACTTATGACCTATGATTTATGACTATGATTATGACCTAGCTTATGATTTATGACTATGATTATGACTTAGGCCATGATATGACCTATGATTTTGTAATGTGATATGATTAGTATAAATAAGTTTTTGTTATGACTCTTATGTAATTTAGGATATGTTGATTAAATGATTATATGACTAATCCTTGTTTGTATTTTCCTTACTCGACTTAGAAACTCACCCCTTATGATGTTGTTATGCAGAAAATTGATGATAGAAAGGCCGGTGGCGAGTGGGACCTAGGAGCTTCATAATGTCCTCGTGGGGACACTACACCAAACACCCATTACCATAACACATAATTATAATAGTATTTAAAAAGAGTCATTGTATATGAAAAAAGTTTCAGGCGGCAAAGGTAAAATAAAATAGCGCCAAATCCGTAAGTTTTTTCTACAGTAACTCCCCTTTCCCGTGTACCCATTTCCCCTACACCCATTTCTTCAATCTTTCTCCATCGGCAGTTTGACCCCTTTCCCCCTCTCCCGATAATGTGCGAGGACTCTCTTCATCTTCGGTGACGACCTTCCACTCTATTCCATCGACAGCTTTCATCTCGACAGTCGTTCACCCTGTTCCAGCCCTCCATCGACAACTTTCTTTTCAACCCCACTTTCTAACTCAAGGACACGGGATGAGTCTCACAGTTCACTGAAACCGTAAGGTAAATGTCTTAAATTGTTTAGTTTATATTTTGAAATAATTTTGATTGTCAAATTATATACATTTCTGGTTTTTATTTCGTAAAGAATCTGTATAATATCTTGTTATTAGCTTGTTGAGGTTTTTATTTCAATCTTAGTATAACGTTTGTGGTGTTGTTAATAGCTTCAGTGTCGTTGCTTTCGACAGGTGTTTTAGCTGCCCAACCGAACAATACCCATCATCAAAAGAAGCTCAGATTTGGGTCCAATGGTGAGTTTAAGATACGACAAGTGGACTTTCAGTGGTGGAAATTTACATTGAACAATACCCATCAACCGACTTATTTACAGTGAAAAGCACAGGTGGAAATTTAGAAGACTCTGACTTGGGGATAAGCAAAAGGGGTCTAAAACAGCTGCATGAGATGTTTAATTCAGAAGGAGCAGTGCAAGAAAACCCAAAGGTTGCATACGGAAGGACGAAAAAAGGCCAAAGTTTATCTGTAGCAGAAGAGAGTGGACAAAATTTTGATAGTGTTTCGCAGATATCAACTAGAAGCCAGAAGCTGAAAAACTAGGTCCTATTTGAGTTTGAACGGGCATCAAAAGCTGAAACTGAGGTTCAAACTTTAAAGAAAACTTTGGCAAATGTGCAAGCTGAAAAGGATACTCTCCTTTTTCAATATCAACAAAGTGTAGAGAAGTTATCTAATATGGATAGAGAACTTAAGCATGCACAAAAAGATGTTGGCCTCCTAGATGAATGAGCAAGCAAAGCTGAAATCGAAATCAAAATATTGAAGGAATTCCTTTCAGAACTAGAAGCTGAGAGAGATGCTGGTCTTCTTCAATTCAATCAGTGTTTAGAGAAGATATCTAACCTAGAGAATCTGTTATCTCAAGCACAAGAGGAAGGAAAGGGGCAAAATGAACGAGCTCTAAGGGAAGAAGCTGAATGTCAGAATCTTAACCAAGAACTTTGTAGATTAGAGGCTGAGAAAGAAGCTGGGCTTGTTCAGTACAAATATTGTCTTAAGAAAATTTCTATTTTGGAATTTAAACTATCACTTGCTGAGGAAAATGCCAGGTTACTTAATGAGCAAATTGAAAGAGCAGAAGCTGAAGTTGAAGCACTAAAGAAAGTTGTCGCTGGGCTGAATGCTGAGAAAGAAGCTGCAGCACTTTAGTACAAGCAGTGCTAGGAGATTATTGCTATGATGGAAGCTGAAATTTCTCAAGCTCAAGTGAATGTAGAACGCCTGAATGATGAAATTTTAATGGGAGCTGCTAGATTGAAAAGTGCTGAAGAACAGTGTGTTCAGTTGGAGAGATCAAACCAAACTCTGCAATCAGAGGCAGATGATTTGTTGTAGAAGATATCTAGGAAAGACCTACAACTTACAGAAAAAAATGATGAATTAAATAAATTTTAGACCCTGATGCAAGAGGAGCACTCAAGGTTTCTACAAGTTGAAGCAACGCTCCAAGCTCTACAGAAGTTGCATTCTGAATCTCAAGAGGACCAAAGAGCCTTGGCATTGGAACTGAAGAACGGGCTCCAAATTTTGAATGACTTGGAGATGCGCCAACATGGCATGGAAGACAAACTGCAACGAGTTAAAGAAGAAAACAGGAATCTCTCTGCACTCAACCTTTCAAGCAACATATCACAAAAGAATCTTGATGCACTTTGGTGATGGAAAGTCCACTGCTTGTCTTGATGTGCTCTCAAGACAGGAGAAGGGTTGCTCTGATCTCAACACCTCCGCCTTCATCCACCGCATGATCATTGCCGAGAAACCCAATCTCATCATTTTCACTGGTAATATTCTCTTTTCCTTCTTCGTTTCTTTTTTACTGACTTGGTATCCTTAAGTTGGGGTTGTTTTTCTTTCTATAATTATTAGCATAGTGATTTGTCTACTTTACAAAAAATTTTAATAGGGTTTGTATTTGATAGTGAGATTTTTAGTGAATTTTGCTAGCCATGAAAATTGACAACCCAGTTTTGAAAATAACATGTACATGATAATAGCTAGTTGGGTTGTTCAGTCCGTGACTATAAGTATATACCTTGTGCTAGTTGGTTTTCTTAGAATTAATTATGTTTTAGCTCTGCTCTGTTAATACCCAGTTGCCCAATGACTCAATCTCTTTTAACTGCCACTTGATCTTAATTTGGGGACCTATTTTTATATTGTCCAACAGGGGATAATATATTCGGATTTGATGCCACTGATGCTGCTAAGTCTCTAAATGCTGTGTTTGCCCCTGCAATAGCATCCAACATCCCATTCTCAAAGTGCCTCTTCACTTGGTGTCGGTACACGGAACTTGGTGTTGTCGGTACTTGGACTGTTGTTGTGTGGATTATTGGGTTAGAAGCATTTGGAATACTGATTTGGTACATGTAACTGAGATAGCATTTCCATTTGGGTTGTTGTTGCTTGTTTTGATCAATCACTGCCACTAACATATAAAGCCAGAGTTTTTAAGATGATATATTCTGTCCATTGTAATAAGTCTTTGAATTCAAGCTTGTTTACCAGTTTAAGATCCTATAACGCTAGGTGGGTACCCTTTGGTATTATTTTTTGATCCCACTTCTGATCAAGCGACTTGACCATCTTTTTTAACTGAATTTGATTGTTCAATAGCCGAGTTGGTTAATGGTTCATAAAAACTTATACTCAATCGAACCATCAGTTGGACTCAAGATTCACATTGCTAGACATGAAGTGCTTTTTTTTTTCTTGAGAATGATTTATGTTTGTTCATTTTCTTCTTTGCATAACCTTGTTCGTATACCGCTGTATCTTTTATGGGATAGGTCTATGGGCATGGAGTCCAAATCAGTTGCGGACTTAATAGAAGCTTCCTCAGGGGTTCATTTTTCTGGATTTCACATGAACGGTCTGCAGGAAAGGCATTCAAATGTGGACCAACCAACAACCTCTGCTACAGCTAACATTCTTATGCAACCTTTTGTCATAGGTAAAGTTGGATTGGAAAACTACATTGTTACGACATTCTTCTTTTTAATTTTTTTTTTAATATATATCACGAATATGCCTTTAAACTTGGATTGGAACACGTACAAGCAGCCAATACTTCACTTTTCTTTACTAAATAGATATCATCCTAAGTTGAGGGAAAAATTATGTTGTGGTCAGGGATGGACCTACATAGTGACCAGGATGGGAAATAGCCCCCCTACAAAAGATTTGTATATATATATATATTTTTAATATATCTTCCCAAAATTTCACCTTCTTATCTATGTGGTTCTTAAAAATTTTATTGTTTCCACCCTTAGCTTTTTTAAAAATTCATTATTTTGTTTCTTTTGGTAGCCTCTTGTATTTCTATATGCTGGACTATGGTCTTGGCGCATAAGTTTTTCGTTCTTTTAGGAAGAAGAATTGTTGGAAGAAGCTTGTTCTTCTGTAGTCTCTTCTAGATATCACATTATTCTTTGCATGGCAGGGGTTGCTGGTGGAGCAACATTTGGTAAGACTACAGTTTGCGATATGATTATACAGCAGCTTCATGACCAGCGTGTTGTTCTTGTTAACCAGGTAATCTCATCATGAAAATTTTCATGATTTGTATGATTCTAGGCTTCTGGTTTTCTCTACTTGAATATAATTGATTTGAAACATACTTATTGATTTATTTGCTTGTAAGAAATTTAATTATATTTATGAGCTGAACTTGGTAACACTTAGCTCAAGGGTTAAAATAGTTTTGTGTTGATTCTTAAGTTGATTTTTCTTTTGGCACATTTTTGGGTACTTGTGGATTTTCTGGTTTATGATGGTAAGTTTAACTAAATGGAAATCCATATTTCTGCTGTTTGTTTGTTTCATAAATTTTCTAATATTTATGTCATTTTATGCTTGAGGTAAAATCTAGAAAGCTTTTATTTATAAAAATATCCGTGTATATGTGTTGCACATCATTCTTATAATACTTTTGTTTATGCTTTCTCAGGATTCTTTTTACCATAATTTGACACCAAAAGAACATGCAAGAGTACATGAATACAATTTTGATCATCCTGGTGAGGGAATTTCTGTTTTAGTCGCATTATATTTTTTTCTAGGATTATATAGTGTTTGACTGCATTTAAACCAAGCAATGAGGTTTGTGCTATTAAACTTTATGTAATTTAGTGCCCATTTGTACACAGTTTCTAATACCTGTATCTTGCTAAAAATTCACAAAAATATAGTATATTTTTAGCCATTTAGTGGGGCACATTAGAATTGGTTTGCTTTGTAGCCATAACTAGCCTAACTATGGTATGTATTTCTCCTATATGGTGCATGCTGTCTCTTTCATGTCTTTTGATGTAAAATTGCTTTTATTGTCAGATGCATTTGATAATGAGAAACTTTTAGCTTCTATGGATAAGTTGAGGAATGGGCAAGCAGTAGATATTCCAAAGTATGACTTCAAGAGTTACAAAAACAATGTCTTCCCGCCTAGAAGGGTAACTTTTGTTTTCTTAACATGCTGGTCTAATGAATTGCCTCTTGTTTTCTTATACTTGTCTTACCAAAGAGAAGTTATAGGAGAATTAAAGTTATTCAGTACTTACAGTATGTGCATGCTTGCAATTATCAGTATGTTTCTTATCTCTATTAGAATTTTGAATTAGAGGACCCTTACTTCAACAATATGGCGGCATATGCTGTGCAGGTAAACCCTTCAGATGTGATAATTTTGGAAGGCATTCTCATTTTTCATGATCCCCGTGTTCGAGAGTTGATGAATATGAGGATATTTGTCGATACAGGTCATTTATTTTCTTTTTTATCATTTAGGCTACTTGATGTTCTTACTCTGTATTTTTTATGCTTTTCATTAGTTACTACTACAAACATGTGGTCTTGAGATGCTTATCTGACTATTTTTTTTTTCTAATTTATTCAGTATTATACCATTACATTTGAGATTCAATTAATATAATGATTTCTTTTATAGTTTCTGCATTAACTATGGGATGCCGTGGTATGTCACTTTATAGTGTTACTAAGTTGAGGCACTTCACATTGAAAATTTTTCAGTGCAGATGCTGATGTTCGTTTAGCAAGGAGGATAAAGCGTGACACAGTAGAAAAAAACAGGGATATTGGTACAGTTCTTGATCAGGTTAGCAACTATTCATGTAATTTTGTAATCATTCTTATTTCCAAGAGATTATATCTTTGAATTTGTGGGCCTCAATTAAGTTTAAAGTATCAATGAATATACCTCAGGAGATGAAACTGCAACTCTGGTGGTAATTATGTTTTGTTACTTGTTAGTAGCTAGAAATGTCAAAGTGCTATTTTTTAAAGTGATCTTTGTGACGGATGGTTTGCTCTTATTATTTGATTAACTCTTGTTGTTTAATTATTTATGTCATTCCCTTTCGCAAAATCTCCACTCGATAGGGTTGAGGGTTCACTATTAGTCTCTGGTACTTGATCATATGAAAATGAGAGAATAATCTGATGAAAGTAGGCTACATTTTTCACCATTTCATTTTCTTACCCAGTTTTTTGTTTTAATGCAGTACTCAAAGTTTGTGAAGCCTGCATTTGATGACTTTATTCTTCCTACAAAAAAATATGCTGACATCATTATTCCTCGCGGAGGAGATAATCACGTGGCTATTGATTTGATTGTACAACATATCCGTACAAAGCTTGGCCAGAATGACTTGTGTAAAATATATCCTAATTTATACGTTATACATTCAACTTTTCAGGTATCTGGCAAGCTTCATTCTCTGTTATTAATGTAATTTCAGCAACTTTCTATGGCACTAATTACCGGTTGACTCATGCAGATACGGGGCATGCATACCCTCATACGTGATTCACAAACAACGAAGCATGATTTTGTATTTTATGCTGATCGGTTGATTCGTTTGGTGAGTATTTGTTTCTTTGAATATAAAGTTTATTTATGGTTTTGCATTTTGAGAATGGATTAGTCAATGAGTAATGATCTTGAAATTATTACCAAGTCGTTGAGCATGGTCTGGGACATCTGCCATTTACAGAAAAACAGGTGGTCACTCCAACTGGTAAGCTGACAGTCAAATGGAATTTTTTAGTTCCTTGTCCCTTTCAGTTTTCTGTTTTCATTTTTAATGGGTTCCTTCAGCTTATATGTGAAAAATTACTTATCATATTGTAACTTTTCCTTTTTTCTTTTTTTAAACAGGAAATTTTTTAGCATATGAGTAACATTAGCTTCTTGTCTGAATGTGAGGGCATTAACTGTTTAGCCTCAACAATTAAGTGCCACTACTCATATTAGAAAAGTGATGGACCCAAAACGAGTATGTTTTAAATATTTATACTCGCAAGCGCACGAATCGTATTTATAGAAAAGTTTTCGTGTAAGCACGAGATCGAACCCAACAGAGTTGTCTAAAATAAAAAAGAAAACTATTTTAAATCAAAAGTAATAAATTCTAACCTAGCTCCAAAGATTGATGAGTTTTAATAGTATGAACATAAAATAAACTATTGAAAAATAAAGCTATTTAAGAGAATAAAAATAAAGCAATAATGAGTTGACAATAAGTGTTAAAAGAAAATTTTTAAGATACTAGAATCCACAAAATGTAAGTTTAATAATATTTATTAGTATATTGATTCCCAAGTTTTAGTGATAGTTAAAATAATTTAAACTATCATTTTCTAAATAGATTTATAACTTTAAACACAAATTTCTTATAAAAAGATAGGATTTTTCTTCACTTTTCAAAATTATAATTTCAAAGCATTTAGTGTAAATCAATCTAATGAAATAACAAATAAATCAATGAACATTATTTATAAGACAAAACATAATATTTTTGTTCTAAGCATGAATGTGTACAATTTAATGACACATCTTACACAAAGAATATTATGTTTATGCACTAATGAAGAACAAAATGTAAATATGTTGTAACAATCTAAAATACAAGATATTTAAGATGAAAGAAATATATGAAGAAGAAAAATCCATAGACTTTGTTGCATTACAAGGGAAATCGACATACAACATAAATATTACCTAGTTACAAGTTGCTTCATCATGATCTTAATAATCTTATGAAAAAGATTAGAAGCACGTAACTAGAGTAGAAATTACAAAATAAAAGACATACATACTTGCAAAATGCTCTTGAAAAACCCAAATGGAAGAGAGAATGGTAGAGAGAAAATGGGAAAAAAAAGATGGTAACCAAAATTAAGCACCAAAAAATGGTCTTCAAAACCCTTATTTATAGCCAAAATGACATTATTAAAATAATCAATTTAAATTAAGTAAATTGATTAAATTAATAATAAAATAGTAAATAGGGGTAAATTATAGGAGTGATGATGATTTTGGGGTAAAAGTGTGTAGACAAAAGGGTAAAAAGGTTGGCATTTTTGTCATAGGGGACAAATGAGTATGTTGATGGGCTCAAGAGGATTTTGGTGAATGCAGTGTACGGCTGGGCAGTTGGAGGCTGCTGGGGACTTGGGCCGGTTGGGCTGGGAGCTTGGTGAAGCTAATGGGCCTGGAAGGAAATGGCTGGGCAATTATGCTAGGCGTTGGAGGCAAGTGCATATGAGGAGATGCTAAAGCTGGGGAGTGATTTTGCGTGGAGTGGAAGAAGCATTGCTGAAGGCAGCAGGCTGAATGGAAGATGTTGAATGAGTGACAGCTGGCGGCAGTGAGGCAAGCCCACGGTTTGGGCTGGGCTGAAGGCAAGCCTTGAGCTGGCTGGTGCTTTGCTGCGTGGGCCTGGGAGTGAAGGCTGGGGGAAGCAGGCGCTGACTTCGGCTGGCACTAGGAGGCAATCAAGATTGATGCAGCTGAAGAGGGAAGGCTCGGCTACAGGGGCTGGGTGCAAGGAGGTTTCTTCAGGAGGCGGGCCTGGGCCTGATGCGGGCTGATGGGCTTGGCTTGAGGAAAATGCCCAATTCTTTAGCTTTTCTCCCAAAAATACCACTATTCTCTCCTTTTGCTTGCTTTTTCAAGAGCACAAACATGCAACAAATTATAAAAATAAACATAAATTAAATTAAAACTAAATATTTTCAATAATAAAATATACAACAAAAGTTTCATGAAAATATTAATTAAAACTTAATTTACTTAAACATTTAAGCTCAAAATTGCATCTTTTTACTCATAACTTAACAATATTAATTTTAAATAATTAAACTATAACATTTTACAATAATATAACTATAAAAACACACAAAAATATATAAAATCAAAATAAACTTAACAAATTCAAAATTACTTAAAAACTTAATAAATTACTTAAAAACTCAAGATTTAAGCAACAATTAGCATATAAAATATGGTAGAATAACTCTAATTTGTAGAGTTATCAAAAAGCAAAGCATTATGTTGTCAGTACTGCAAATCTCTAAAAAGGAAAATCTAATATTAACTGTCCTAATATGACAGTTTAGGACCCATGCTTCATATGCATGTTTGTTGTTCAAAGACTAAAGATAGTTTATGCTGTATAGATGATACCTTCATTATTTTGTTTTCTTTTTCTAATTTAGATTTCACTAAGAGAGTCCAATTTCTTGAAACTATAATTGCTGATAGCTAATTTACATCTCCTGTCTTTCGCAGAGTCCGTGTATACTGGTGTAGATTTCTGTAAGAGATTATGTGGTGTGTCTATAATCAGGAGGTAATTTCACAAAGCAATTGTGGCATGTGTTTTTTTTGTCAGTTTTTCATATAATTTTTATATTTGGAAGCAAACTCTAGAGGATTTCTATTCTTGGGCCAAAAAATAAGATTCAAAGCTGTAATTTTTCACAATGTACTAATTCGATATATTCTCATTGCACACTTATTCTTGTCATTACAGCGGTGAGAGTATGGAGAATGCTCTGAGAGCATGTTATAAGGGAATCAAGATTGGGAAAGTTCTAATCCACAGAGAAGGAGACAATGGCCAGCAGGTTTCGATTCCCTCTATGATTGTCTTTCATTTTTTAATCAACGTATTTCTATGATTCCATTTTTTAATCAACCTTTATGATAAACTATTGGTGGTTACAAATCGTTTTGGAGATAAAATAATTAACTTTTGTCTACCCTTGAAGCCCAATACCTTGATCAATTGTGTATTTGTCCATTACTGTACAATTCTGTCTACAAAGACAGCAGTTATTCTTTGGGAAAAGCTATCCTGGCTACTAAAACAGACATGCTGCATAATAACTTTTTGTTTGGTCCAGAATTGTTGGTTAATAAAACTTCCAAGTTTAGTCTGTTGTGTTTTCTCTCTCTGTTTTTTTTTTTGGCAGTGGCTTCGATCATAAAGCACACTCTGCTGCTGATTTTTGTAGCTTAGTTTATTGTGGTGTTCTATTTGTGTTTCTCTTTTATGAGTTTCTTATGGCTTGTTGGACTTAGTCTAAACACATGGTCATGCTCTTTATTTAATCTCTCAAACTATTTCAGACTAATGAATTGGCACAACCATTTATGCTCTTTATTGCTTCTTTCTTAGTAAGCCTAATCACATGTTTGCCTTGCACACATATAATATGAGTGTCATCTAGATTCTAGGCCATTGGATCTTATATATATCTTACATCATGCAGTTATGTTTATATGCACACAAGCATATATAGTGCTCTTTATTACTGTTATGGTTGGAATAGTATGGTACATATATAAATTTTGTTTAACTTCTCTATCATTTCCTTCCTCTCTTTCTCTTTCACACATATACATGAACACATGGTGGGGCTGTACCATTGGGACACCCATTAGGATGCAGTGGAGCTCGTATCTTGGTCACATTGTTAGGGGTAATCTATAAGCTTCCCTTCTCTTGCAATGCATTCCTAGTTTGACATTCTAATATCATTTATATAGTTCTCTGGTTTTGTTTACATGTTTTCTTAATGATCTAAAGTCATAGTTCGTGGTCATATCTAAGCTTATGCTTTCTACATATACTCATGTGAAGTGATCTCGTGTTTGTCATTTATTCTTTTAAATTTCTGTTGAGAGTTTAGCTGTGGAATAAAAGAGACATTGGTAACTATGCTCTCTCTGATATATTTTACTTGGAATTTCTGAAATAAGAATAATGTTGTTGCAGGTATTGAGACATAAAAAGGGAAAGTACGGGGTTGGTTTCATATGCAACGGTGGCGGGGGAGCTTCTTCACTTGTTCTTGAGCTCATGTAAGACATGTAATTGTTTTTGAGCTTATCTTGATTGAATTCTCCTGATCGGCTAGCCAGCTTATAAATAAAGCTAATTGGCTAACCCAATTGTACTCATCACTTGGTTCATTTTCAATAATAAGAATCAATTTCTCATCATGATTCATATCAATAGAATAGCAAAACTTGTTGCTTATTCTTGCATTGTTGAGAGGAAATGATATTATACTATCATGGGTTTAGCTTAGACTACATATATTCAATAGGACTCAACTTTACCAAACTAGCAAATGCTAATCTATTTTGTGCGACTTCAGTTAATTGTTTCTTTTGCTCACCTGTCATAACCTGATGAAACCAAAAAAGAAAAAACTGCTAGTATTTCCTTTATATCTTATGTGGAGACTTGGAAATTATGGTTTTTGACACTCTTAAGTAAAATACTCATTTCCGAGTAGTTTCGAAGTAGAATGGTTTTTGTTTGCTTTGGTGTAGTTGTGAATCCATTATTTTGTATGTGGTG